>NC_073379.1:15553253-15605753 GCF_028641065.1 Leucoraja erinaceus | reverse complement strand
GCAAAAAGACGACGTACGCAAAAAGACGACGTACGCAAAAAAAGACGACGTACGCAAAAAGACGACGTACGCAAAAAGACGACGAACGCAAAAAGACGACGAACGCAAAAAGACGACGTACGCAAAAAGACGACGTACGCAAAAAGACGACGTACGCAAAAATACGACGTATGTAAAAAGACGACGTATGAAAAAAGACACACGCAAACGCAAAAAGACGACGTACACAAAAAGACGACGTACGCAAAAAGACGACTATACGCAAAAAAAGACGACGTACGCACGTCTTTTTTGACGACGTACGCAAAAAGACGACGTACGCAAAAGAACGACGTACGCAAAAAAGACGACGTACGCAAAAAGACGACGTACGCAAAAAGACGACGCGTACAAAAAGACGACGTACGTCAAAAAAAGACGACGTACGCAAAAAGACGACTACGCAAAAAGACGACGTACGCAAAAAGACGACGTACGCAAAAAGACGACGTACGCAAAAAGACGACGTACGCAAAAAGACGACGAACGCAAAAAGACGACAAACGCAAAAAGAGACGACGGACGCAAAAAGACGACGTACGCAAAAAGACGACGGATGCAAAAAAGACGACGGATGCAAAAAAGACGACGTATGCAAAAAGACGACGTATGCAAAAAGACAACTAATGTCTTTTTGCGTACGTCGTCTTTTTGCGTACGTCGTCTTTTTGCACGCGTCTGTATGCGTCCGTCGTCGTTTTGCGTATGTCAAAAAGACGACGTTACGCAAAAAGACGACGTACGCAAAAAGACGACGTACGCAAAAAGACGACGTACGCAAAAAGACGACGTACGCAAAAAGACGACGTGCGCAAAAAGACGACGTGCGCAAAAAGACGACGTACGCAAAAAGACGACGTACGCAAAAAGACGACGTACGCAAAAAGACGACGACGACGAACGCAAAAAGACGACGTACGCAAAAAGACGACGTACGCAAAAAGACGACGTACGCAAAAAGACGACGTACGCAAAAAGACGACGTACGCAAAAAGACGACGTACGCAAAAAGACGACGTACGCAAAAAGAAGAGGCCGAACGCAAAAAGACGACGTACGCAAAAAGACGACGTACGCAAAAAGACGACGTACGCAAAAAGACGACGTACGCAAAAAGACGACGTACGCAAAAAGACGACGTACGCAAAAAGACGACGTACGCAAAAAGACGACGTACGCAAAAAGACGACCTACGCAAAAAGACGACGTACGCAAAAAGACGACGTACGCAAAAAGAAGACGTACGCAAAAAGACGACGTACGCAAAAAGACGACGTACGCAAAAGGACAACACACGCAAAAAAGACAAACGCAAAAAGACAACGTACGCAAAAAGACGACGCAAAAAGACGAACGCAAAAAGACGACAAACGCAAAAAGACGACGTACGCAAAAAGACGACGTACGCAAAAAGACGACGTACGCAAAAAGACGACGTACGCAAAAAGACGACGTACGCAAAAAAAACACGCGAACGCAAAAAGACGACGTACGCAAAAAGACGACGTACGCAAAAAGACGACGTACGCAAAAAGACGACGTACGCAAAAAGACGACGTACGCAAAAAGACGACGTACGCAAAAAGACGACGTACGCAAAAAGACGACGTACGCAAAAAGACGACGTACGCAAAAAGACGACGTACGCAAAAAGACGACGTACACAAAAAAGACGTTGTCTATTTGCGAACGTTGTCTTTTTGTGTACGTCGTCTTTTTGCGCACGTCGTCTGTTTTTACGTTGTCTTTTTGCGTACGTCTTTTTGCGTACGTCGTCTTTTTGCGTACGTCGTACGTACGTCTTTTTGCGTACGACGTCTTACGCAAAAAGACGACGTACGCAAAAACACACGCATACGCAAAAAGACGACGTACGCAAAAAGACATCGAACGCAAAAAGACGACGTACGCAAAAAAACACATGCATACGCAAATAAACGACGTACGCAAATAGACGACGTACGCAAAAAGACGACGTACGCAAAAAGACGACGTACGCAAAAAAGACGACGTACGCAAAAAGACGACGTACGCAAAAAGACGACGTACGCGCAAAAAGACGTACGCAAAAAAGACGACGTACGCAAAAAGACGACGTACGCAAAAAAAAGACGACGTACGCAAAAAAAGACGACGTACGCAAAAAGACGACGTACGCAAAAAAAGACGACGTACGCAAAAAGACGACGTACGCAAAAAAACGACGTACGACGACGTACGCAAAAAAGACGACGTACGCAAAAAGACGACGTACGCAAAAAGACGACGTACGCAAAAAGACGACGTACGCAAAAAGACGACGTACGTAAAAAAGAAGACGGAAGCAAAAAGATGACGGAGGCAAAAAGACGACGTACGCGAAAAAACGACGACGGGCGCAAAAAAACACACGCGAACGCAAAAAGACGACGTACGCAAAAAGACGACGTACGCAAAAAGACGACGTACGCAAAAAGACGACGTACGCAAAAACGACGACGAAAACGCAAAAAAAAAGACGACGTACGCAAAAAAAGACGACGTACGCAAAAAAGACGACGTACGCAAAAAGACGACGTACGCAAAAAGAAGACGTACGTACGCAAAGCGTTTGCGTACGCAAAAAGACGACGTACGCAAAAAAAGACGACGTACGTAAAAAAAAAAACGCGCAAACGAAACGACGTACGCAAAAAAGACGACGTACGCAAAAAAGACGACGTACGCAAAAAAAGACGACGTACGCAAAAAGACGACGTACGCAAAAAACGACGTACGCAAAAAGACGACGTACGCAAAAAGACGACGTACGCAAAAAAGACGACGTACGCAAAAAGACGACTTTTTGCAAACGTCGACTTTACGCAAAAAGACGACGTACGCAAAAAGACGACGTTCGCAAAAAGACGACGTCTTTTTGTGTACGTCGTCTTTTTGCGTACGTCGTCTTTTTGACGTACGTACGTCTTTTTGACGTACGCACGTCTTTTGACGTACGCGTCTTTTTGCGTACGACGTCTTTTTGACGTACGTACGACGTAAAAAAAGCGTACACGCAAAAAAAAGACGACGTACGTCGAAAACGACGTACGACGACTTTTTGCGTACGTACGCAAAAAAGACGACGTACGTCAAACGCAAAAAGACGTACGCAAAAAGACGACGTACGTCGTCTTTACGCGTACGTCTTTTTGACGTACGTCAAAAAGACGCGTACGCAAAAAGACGTCTTTTTACGTACGTCGTCTTTTTGCGTACGACGTCAAAAAAGTACGACGTACGCAAAAAAGACGACGTACGTAAAAAGAGGATGTGCGCAAAAAGACGACGTACGCAAAAGACGACGTACGCAAAAAAACGACGAAAAACGCAAAAAGACGACGTACGAAAAAAGACGACGTACGCAAAAAAACGACTTTTAACGTAAAAAGAAACGTACGCAAAAAAACGCAAACGCAAAAAGACGACGTACAAAAAAAAGACGACGTACGCAAAAAGACGACGTACGCAAAAAGACGACGTACGCAAAAAAGACGACGTACGACGACGTACGCAAAAAGACGACGTACGCAAAAAAGACGACGTACGAAAAAAGACGACGTACGCAAAACGACGACGTACGCAAAAAGACAACGTACGCAAAAAGACGACGTACGCGCAAAAAGCAAACGCAAAAAGACTACATATGCAAAAAGACTACGTACGCAAAAAGACGACGTACAACGTACGCAAAAAGACGACGTACGCAAAAAAGACGACGTAAGCAAAAATACGACGTACGCAAAAAGACGACGTACGCAAAAAGAGACGACGTACGCAAAAACGACGACGTACAAAAAGACGACGTACGCAAAAAGACGACGTACGCAAAAAGACGACCGTACGCAAAAAAAAGACGACGTACGCAAAAAGACGACGTACGCAAAAAAGACGACGTACGCAAAAAGACGACGTACGCAAAAAAAAGACGACGTACGCAAAAAGACGACGTACGCAAAAAGACGACGTACGCAAAAAGACGACGTACGCAAAAAAGACGACGTACGCAAAAAACGACGTACGCAAAAAGACGACGTACGCAAAAAAGACGACGTACGCAAAAAGACGACGTACGCAAAAAGACGACGTACGCAAAAAGACGACGTACGCAAAAACGACGTACGCAAAAAAGACGACGTACGCAAAAAGACGACGTACGCAAAAAAGACGACGTACGCAATAAGACGACGTACGCAAAAAAAACGCAAACGACGACGTACGCAAAAAAGACGACGTACGCAAAAAAGACGACGTACGCAAAAAAAAGACGACGTACGCAAAAAGACGACGTACGCAAAAAGACGACGTACGCAAAAAAGACGACGTACGCAAAAAGAGACGACGTACGCAAAAAGACGACGTACGCAAAAGACGACGTACGCAAAAAGACGACGTACGCAAAAAGACGACGTACGCAAAAAGACGACGTACGCAAAAGGACGCCGTACGCAAAAAGACAACGTATGCAAAAAGACGACGTCCGCAAAAAAAACACCCCCAAACGCAAAAGGACGACGTACGAAAAAAGTCGACGTACGCAAAAAGTCGACGTACGCAAAAAGACGACGTACGCAAAAAGACGACGTACGCAAAAAGACGACGTACGCAAAAAGACAAACACAAACGAAAAAAGACGACGTACGATAAAAGACGACGTACGCAAAACGACGACGTACGCAAAAAGACGACGCGTACGCAAAAAGACGACGTACGCAAAAAGACGACGTACGCAAAAAGACAACATATGCAAAAAGACGACAAACGTAAAAGGGCAAACGCAAAAAGACGACGGACGCAAAAAGACGACGTACGCAAAAAGACGACGTACGCAAAAAGACGCCGTAAACGCAAAAAGACGCCGTACGCAAAAAGACGACGTACGCAAAAAGACGACGTACGCAAAAGACGACGACGTACGCAAAAAAAAAACGTACGCAAACAGAAGACGTACGCAACAAGACGACGTACGCAAGAAGACGACGTACGCCAAAAGACGACGTACGCAAAAAACGACGAACCTAAAAGACGACGTACGCAAAAAGACGACGTACGCAAAAAGACGACGTACGCAAAAAGACGACGTACGCAAAAAGACGACGTACGCAAAAAGACGACGTACGCAAAAAGACGACGTACGCAAAAAGACGACGTACGCAAAAAAACGACGCGCAAAAGACGACGCAAAAAGACGACGTACGCAAAAAGACGACGTACGCAAAAGAAAAAAAAGACGACGTACGCAAAAACGACGTACGCAAAAAGACGACGTACGCAAAAAGACGACGGACCCAAAAAGACGACGTACGCAAAAAGACGACGAACGCAAAAAGACGACGTACGCAAAAAGACGACGTACGCAAAAAGACGCCGTACGCAAAAAGACGACGTACGCAAAAAGACGACGTACGCAAAACGACGACGTACGCAAAAAAGACGACGTACGCAAAACGAAGACGTACGCAAAAAGACGACGTACGCAAAAAGACGCCGACGTACGCAAAAAGACGACGAACGCAAAAAGACGACGAACGCAAAAAGACGACGTACGCAAAAAGACGACCTACGCAACAAGACGACGTACGCAAAAAGACGACGTACGCAAAAAGAAGACGACGTACGCAAAAAGACGACGTACGCAAAAAAAGACGACGTACGCAAAAAGACGACGTACGCAAAAAGACGACGTACGCAAAAAGACGACGTACGCAAAAAGACGACGTACGCAAAAAAGACGACGTACGCAATAAGACGACGTACGCAAAAAAGACGACGTACGCAAAAAGACGACGTACGCAAAAAGACGACGTACGCAAAAAGACGACATACGCAAAAAGACGATGTACGCAAAGACGACGTACGCAAAAAAAAGACGACGTACGCAAAAAGACGACGAACGCAAAAAGACGACGTACGCAAAAAGACGACGAACGCAAAAAGACGACGTACGCAAAAAGACGACGCACGTAAAAAGACGACGTACTCAAAAAGATGATACGCAAAACGCAAAAAGACGACGCAAAAAGACGACAAAAAGACGACGTACGCAAAAAAGACGACGTACGCAAAAAGACGACGTACGCAAAAAGACGACGTACGCAAAAAGACGACGTACGCAAAAAGACGACGTACGCAAAAAGACGACGTACGCAAAAAGACGACGTACGCAAAAAGACGACGTACGCAAAAAGACGACGTACGCAAAAAGACGACGAACATCGACAAAAAGACGACGAAAGCAAAAAGATGACGTACGCAAAAAGACGACGTACGCAAAAAGACGACAAACGCAAAAAGACGACGGACGCAAAAAGAAGACGGATGCAAAAAGACGACGGACGCAAAAAGACGACGGACGCAAAAAGACGACGGGCGCAAAAAGACGACGTACGCAAAAAGACGACGTACGCAAAAAGACGACGTACGCAAAAAGACGACGTACGCAAAAAGACGACGTACGCAAAAAGACGACGTACGCAAAAAAGAGACCTAAGCAAAAAAGACGACGTACGCAAAAAAAGACGACGTACGCAAAAAGACGACGTACGTAAAAAAGACGACGTACGCAAAAAGACGACGTACGCAAAAAAGACGACGTACGCAAAAAGACGACGTACGCAAAACGACAACGAATGCAAAAAAGACACCGTACGCAAAAAGACGACATACACAAAAAAGATGACGAAAGCAAAAATACGACGTACGCAAAAAGACGACGTACGCAAAAAGACGACGTACGCAAAAAAAAGACGACGTACGCAAAAAAAAGACGACGTACGCAAAAAGACGACGTACGCAAAAAGACGACGTACGCAAAAAGACGACGTACGCAAAAAGACGACGTACGCAAAAAGATGACGTACGCAAAAAACATACGCAAACGCAAAAAGACGACGTACGCAAAAAGACGACGTACGCAAAAAGACGACGTACGCAAAAAGACGACGTACGCAAAAAGACGACGTACGCAAAAAGACGACGTACGCAAACGTACGTACAAAAAAAGACGACGTACGCAAAAAGACGACGTACGCAAAAAAGACGACGTACGCAAAAAAAGACGACGTACGCAAAAAAAAGACGACGTACGCAAAAAAAAGACGACGTAAACGCAAAAAAGACGACGTACGCAAAAAGACGACGTACGCAAAAAAAGACGACGTACGCAAAAAAAGACGACGTACGCAAAAAGACGACGTACGCAAAAAGACGACGTACGCAAAAAAGACGACGTACGCAAAAGACGACGTACGCCAAAAAGACGACGTACGTCTTTTTGACTTACGTACGCAAAAAGACGACGTACGCAAAAAGACGACGTACGCAAAAAGACGACGTACGCAAAAAGACGACGTACGCAAAAAAGACGACGTACGCAAAAAGACGACGTACGCAAAAAGACGACGTACGCAAAAAGACGACGTACGCAAAAAAAAAAGACGACGTACGCAAAAAGACGACGTACGCAAAAAGACGACGTACGCAAAAAAAGACGACGTACGCAAAAAAGACGACGTACGCAAAAAAAGACGACGTACGCAAAAAGACGACGTACGCAAAAAAAAGACGACGTAACGCAAAAAAGACGACGTACGCAAAAAGACGACGTACGCAAAAAGACGACGTACGCAAAAAGACGACGTACGCAAAAAGCAAAAACGACGTACGCAAAAAAGACGACGTACGCAAAAAAAGACGACGTACGCAAAAAGACGACGTACGCAAAAAAAGACGACGCAAACGCAAAAAGACGACGTACGCAAAAAGACGACGTACGCAAAAAAAGACGACGTACGCAAAAAGACGACGTACGCAAAAAGACACACGCAAACGCAAAAAGACGACGTACGCAAAAAGACGACGTACGCAAAAAGACGACGTACACAAAAAAGACGACGTACGCAAAAAGACGACGTACGCAAAAAAGACGACGTACGCAAAAAGACGACGTACGCAAAAAGACGACGAAACAAAAAAGACGACGTGACGTACGTAAAAGACGACGTACGCAAAAAGACGACGTACGTACACAAAAAGAGACGTCGCAAAAGACGCGTACGCAAAAGACGACGTACGCAAAAAAAAGACGACGTACGCAAAAAGACGACGTACGCAAAAAGACGTCGTCTTTTGCGTACGTCAAAAAAGACGACGTACGTCAAAAAGACGACGTCGTCTTTTTTGCGTACGACGTACGCAAAAAGCGTACGTACGCAAAAAGACGACGTACGCAAAAAGACGACGTACGCAAAAAGTACGACGTACGCAAAAAGACGACGTACGCAAAAAAGACGACGTACGCAAAAAGACGACGTACGCAAAAAGACGACGTACGCAAAAAAGACGACGCAAACGCAAAAAAGACGACGTACGCAAAAAGACGACGTACGCAAAAAGACGACGTACGCAAAAAGACGACGTACGCAAAAAGACGACGTACGCAAAAAAAGACGTACGTACGCAAAAAGACGTACGTACGCAAAAAAAAGACGACGTACGCAAAAAAAAGACGACGTACGCAAAAAGACGACGTACGCAAAAAGACGACGTACAGAAAAAGACGACGTACGCAAAAAAGACGCAAAAACGTACGCAAAAAAGACGACGTACGCGAAAAGACGACGTACGCAAAAAAGACGACGTACGCAAAAAAGACGACGTACGCAAAAAACGACGTACGCAAAAAGACGACGTACGCAAAAAGACGACGTACGCAAAAAGACACAGGACGTACGCAAAAAGACGACGTACGCAAAAAAAGACGACGTACGCAAAAAGACGACGTACGCAAAAAAAAAGACGACGTACGCAAAAAGACGACGTACGCAAAAAGACGACGTACGCAAAAAGACGACGTACGCAAAAAAGACGACGTACGCAAAAAAAGACGACACTCAAACGCAAAAAAAGACGACGTACGCAAAAAGACGACGTACGCAAAAAGACGACGTCTTTTTGCGAGACGACGTACGCAAAAAGCGTACGTACGTCAAAAAAGACGCACGCAAAAAGACGACGTACGTCAAAAAGACTTTTGCGTACGCAAAAAGACGTACGTACGTCTTTTTGACGTACGTCGTCTTTTTGCGACGTCGTACTTTTTGCGTACGTCGTCAAAAAAAAGACGCACGTACGCGACGTCTTTTAGACGACGTACGCAAAAAGACGACGTACGTCAAAAAGTACGACGTACGCGTAAAAAAGACGACGTACGCAAAAAAAGACGACGTACGTCTTTTTGACGTACGTACGTCTTTTTGCGTACGTACGCAAAACGAAAAAAAACGCAAAAAAAGACGACGTACGCAAAAAGACGACGTACGCAAAAAGACGACGTACGTCTTTTTGCGTACGAGACTCTTTTTGCAAAACGACGTCTTACGCAAAAAGACGACGTACGCAAAAAGACGACGTACGCAAAAAGACGACGTACGCAAAAAGACGACGTATGCAAAAAGACGACTTACGCAAAAAGACGATGTACGCAAAAAGACGACGTACACAAAAAACACACGGAAACGCAAAAAGACGACGTACGCAAAAAGACGACGTACGCAAAAGACGACGTACGCAAAAAGACGACGTACGCAAAAAGACGACGTACGCAAAAAGACGACGTACGCAAAAAACGACGTACGCAAAAAGACGACGTACGCAAAAAAGACGACGTACGCAAAAAGACGACGTACGCAAAAAGACGAAAAAAAACACACGTACGCAAAAAGACGACGTACGCAAAAAGACGACGTACGCAAAAAGACGACGTACGCAAAAAGACGACGTACGCAAAAAGACGACGTACGCAAAAAGACGACGTACGCAAAAAGACGACGTACGCAAAAAAAACCACGCAAACGCAAAAAGACGACGTACGCAAAAAGACGACGTACGCAAATAGACGACGTACGCAAAAACACGACGAACGGAAAAAGACGACGTACGCAAAAAGACGACGTACGCAAAAAGACGACGTACGCAAAAAGACGTACGTACGTCTTTTTGCGCACGTACTTTTTGCAAAAAGACGACGTACGCACGTCGTCTTTTTTGCAACGACGTCGTCTTTTTGCGTACGACGTACGCAAAAAGTACGACGTACGCAAAAAGAGACGTACGCAAAAAGACGACGTACGCAAAAAGACGACGTACGCAAAAAGACGACGTACGCAAAAAGACGACGTACGCAAATAGAAGACACACGCATACGCAAAAAGACGACGTACGCAAAAAGACGACGTACGCAAAAAGACACACGCAATACGTACGCAAAAAGACGACGACGCAAAAAGACGACGTACGCAAAAAGACGACGTACGCAAAAAGACGACGTACGCAAAAAGACGACGTACGCAAAAAGACGACGTACGCAAATAGACGACGTACGCAAAAAGACGACGTACGCAAAAAGACGACATACGCAAAAAGACGACGTACGCAAAAAGACGACGTACGCAAAAAGACGACGCACGCAAAAAGACGACGTACACAAAAAAAAGACGACTTACGCAAAAAGACGACGTACGCAAAAAGACGACGTACGCAAAAAGACGACGTACGCAAAAAAAACACACGCAAACGCAAAAAGACTACGTACGCAAAAAGACGACGTACGTAAAAAGACGACGTACGCAAAAAGACGACGTACGCAAAAAAACGACACACGCAAACGCAAAAAGACGACGTACGCAAAAAGACGACGTACGCAAAAAGACGACGTACGCAAAAAAACACACGCAAACGCAAAAAGACGACGTACGCAAAAAGACAACGTACGCAAAAAGACAACGTACACAAAAAAACACACGCAAACGCAACGCAAAAAGACGACGTACGCAAAAAGACGACGTACGCAAAAAGACGACGTACGCAAAAAGATGACGAACGCAAAAAGACGACGTACGCAAAAAGACGACGTACGCAAAAAGACGACGTACGCAAAAAGACGACGTCGTTTTTGTGCGTACGTCGTCTTTTTGCGTACGTCGTCTTTTTGCGTACGTCGTCTTTTTGCGTACGTCGTCTTTTTGCGTACGTCGTCTTTTTGCGTACGTCGTCTTTTTGCGTGCGTACGTCGTCTATTTCCGGACTCCCTCTCTTTCCAGCACCTGCAGCTCTCAACTCTGACATTTATGCCTCATCTATCCTCAACTTCAGCATGTAATGCTCCTTGGGTATTTTATGATTGTCAAATGACAATGATTTTCCTGTTGTGGGGGTTTCTAATTTCAGTGGGACGGGAGCCAATGGTATATCATTGGTGAAATGACAGCATTTCAGGCTGTACAGAGGTCAGTCAGGTGCACTGGTTTGGATTACAAATGTAAGTATACGTTGCAGTTTGTCATGGGCTCACAACCTTCCCTGGATCAAATCAATTTCTTCTTTGATGTGTGCCTTAAATAGGCTGCTAATTGAACCAGCTTCAACATTCTGGTTAAGAATTGTACCGATGCCAGTGAGAGAGGTGAAGGAATGAATCAAATTAAATAGCTCACCCGATTCATTTCAAAATCGCTCCGATCCACATTAAAATGTATTAAAATAATAATCAGTATTAGGGTATAGAACACAGAGCAGTAAATGTGTAGAAAGACGCTGGTATATACCGAAGATAGACTCAAAGTGCTGGAATAACTCAGCGGGTCAGGCAGCAACTCTGGAGTAAAAGGATGCATGATGTTTTGGGTTGAGACCCTTCTTCAGACTGAGAGTCCAAAGTCTCTTTCAGTCTGAAGAAGGGTCCCGACCCAAAATATCACCCATCCTTTTACTCCAGAGATGCTGCCTGACCCGCTGAGTTACACCAGCACTTTGTGTCTATCTATAGAACAGTACAGCACAGGAACAGGCCCTTCAGCCCACAATGTTTGTGCCGAACATGATGCCAAACTAAACTGATCTCATCTGCCTGTAAACATTCCATATCCCTCTGTTCTCTGCACTTCCATGTGCCTGTCCTAAAGCCTCTTAAGTGGGACTATCATATCTATCGTAGTAGAACTCAACTTGAAATCAACAGAAAGAAAAGCCAGGAGAAATATTACACGAGTTGATGTCTTGCAATTGCCTGTTTTGTAAAGATCTAAGGTCATGAGATCGTAAGGTCATAAGGAATAGGAGTAGAATTAGGATATTCAGCCCATCAAATCTACCCCATCATTCAATCAAGGCTGATCTATCTCGCCCTCCTAATCCCATTCTGCTGCCATCTCCCCATAACCTCTGACACCTGTGCTAATCAAGAATCTATGTATCTAAGAAATTTAAAAACATCTAATTTTCTTGATTAGTGAGGATGTCAGGGATTATGGGGAGAAGGCAGGAGAATGTGGTTTCGAGGGAAAGATTGATCAGTCATGATTGAATAGCGGAGTAGACGATGAGCCGAATGGCATAATTCTGCTTCTAGAACATAAATTTATGAAAAAAAAATCACTTTGTAGTTCACAAAAGTGTATTGCAATGAATAAATGTGTCTTTAAACTTTAGGTTAATTTCAAAATGAAATGTAAAACATGGGGTACAGACCACAAATGTGTTGACATTCTGTTTAGTGTAGTTTAGTTTAGAGATACAGTGCAGGCCCTTCAGCCCACCGAGTCTGTACCGACCAATGATCCCCCGCACATTAGCACTATCCTACCCTTTTTACACTTACACCAAGCCAATGAACCTACAAACCTGTACGTTTTTGGAGTGTGGGAGGAAACCGAGGAACTCGGAGAAAACCAACGCAGGCCATGGGGAGAACAAACAAACTCCGTACAGACGGCGCCCGAAGATGGGATCGAACACAGATCTCTGCCACTGTAAGCGCTGTAAGGCAGCAACTCTACCGCTATGCCACCGTGCTGTCTCTTAAGCTGTTTACTGCCAAGGTTTTTTTCCGCTATTCACCATAACTCGGGGGCGGCACTGAACAGGTTAAAAGCCACCAGATCAGGCAGGGCACAGACAATGGGCTCCCACCTGCCATCTCGGGTAAAGAGTGGCAGATGCCTCTGTGGCCTTCTGCATTCTCAGCTGCGGCAACAGGGGTGGGCGTTCCATTCTGAATGAGTTAATATCCCTGCTTTGAAAGCTATTTTCTTAGTGGCTTTGAACAAGGTATTGGATGTCACCTGATAGCTTTTGAACAAGAAACCCTCCAATGAGTGGGGACTTAGGTTGAAACCTAATCCCTGGTGGTCTAACACTGAAAAATATCAGCTCTATAAATCATCGTGCCCTTTTAAAGGCATTGTACGGTCCTAATGTCTCTGATTGTGTGATATACAATATTCAAATCTCTGAGCAATTTATACAAACGTAGAAACATAGAAAATAGGTGCAGGAGTAGGCCATTCGGCCCTTTGAGCCAGCACCGCCATTCAACATGATCATAGCTGATCACCCTTGTAATTGACTGTTCGAACACCTACCTTACGGCCGACGTTACAAGGCTCTCTACGCCTGCACCTCCAGACTCGGGAACAGCTTCATTCCCAGAGCTATAGCTGCTCTGAACCGGCCCTGCTGAGTGCCCCCCACCCCCATGAACTGTCTCCCTCGGATGTTCACGTCGCACAGACACATCTGCACTTTAGTCTGTTTTGACTGTTTTACTGTTTTAATGTTCTTTTTACAATCCATGTTCTCGGGGTATTTAAATCTAAATTTTATTAGTTATTTAAGTTATGACATCGGATGGAAGCTGCATACCAAATCTCGTTGCGCTTATGTCCAATGACAATACAAGATATTATTATTGTTATTATTATCCAAAATCAGTACCTCGTTCCTGCTTTCTCCCCATGTCCCTTGATTCCTTTAGCCCTAAGAACTAAATCTAACTCTCTATGGAAGACATCCAGTGAATTGGCCCCCACTGTCTTCTGTGGCAGAGAATTACACAGATTCCCAACTCTCTGGGTGAAAATGTTTTCTGGCACTCTGCCACTATTTTTTTACATGTAAACAGGTCCTTTGCCCAATTTCCACAGCGGCTATCAATCACCCGTTCAAACTAGTTCTATGTTATCTCACTTTTGCATCCACTCCCTGCATGCATAGAGGCAATTTACCGAGGCCAATCACCCTACAAACCCGCACCTCTTTGGGATGTGGAAGGAAAGTGGAGCACCCAGAGGAGACCCACATGGTCACAGGGAGAACGTGAAAACTCCACACAAACAGCACCCAAGGTCTGGATTGAACCTGGGTCTCTGGCGCTATCAGGCAGCAGCTGCTCAGCACTGTGCCGCTTTGATAAGCCCAGTGTAGGTTTAGTTTAGTTTAGTTCATTGTCACGTGTACTGAAGTACAGCGAAAAGCTTTTGTTGTGTGCTAACCAGTCAACGGAAAGACTATACATGATTACAATCAAGCCATCCACTGTGTACAGATACAGGATAAAGGGAATAATGTAGGATGAAGTGCTGGATGAAGCTAGGGTTGCCAACTCTCCCCTATTAGCCGGGACATCCCGTTTTTTGGGCAAAATTGGTTTGTCCTGTAAGGCACTGCCCTTGTCTCGTATTTGACTGCTACTCCTTGGGTCGAGGGGACAGTCAGGTCGGAGCGCAGCGTCCGGCCTCGCTTCACCCTTGCCGACGTAGTGCAGCCCATGGAGTGTGCTGAGGTACAGGGACAACCTTCGGACCTTCGCTTACCGCCGACACCATCACCCCTCCTTCTCATGGCCGATCATCAGTTCATGAGTTGGACGGGGTGCTGGACTTTTAGGCAACTGCGGCCTGGGCCAAAACTCCTCATCTGGCCTGCCGGCTGGGCTTTGTGTGCTGTCCAGCACCCGGGCCAACTCATTATTCACCCAGCCGGTCAACGAATTGCCGTTGGGAATTTGTCCCGTATTTTGGCCTTTTGTCCCTTATTTGGGAGTGAGAAAGTTGGCAACCCTAGATGAAGCACACCGGCTTCCAAGCTACCTCAGCAACGGCATCCTGCTGCAGTGTTTACAGGTCTAACATGGACCTCATATGTGCAGCTTTTTCTGGTTTTCTGCACTTGCACAATTCTTTGCGATCTTTGCTTCACTGATTAGTAAGTGAAATACCACAAATGTGCACAAGAGGCCGCCAGATCACATTTTTTTGTGTCTAAGATCAGGGTACACATGAACCATAAAACCTACAGATGCTTAGACCAAAAATAGCACCCGTGGAGAGGAAGATCATTAATCTTGTGGGTCAACTCCATTTCTCACTCCACAGATGCTGCCTGCCCTGCTGAGCATCTCGGAAGATTTTATCCCAGGGTGGAAATATCAAAGACCAGAGAGCAATGTTTAGCTTAGTTTAGAGATACAGCATGGAAACAGGCCCTTCGGCCCACCGAGTCCATGCCGACCATCGATCGCCTGTGCACACTATCACAGTCGCCGGTGGTCGCCGAAGTGGGACAGGCCCTTAAGTCCCCCGCGTTGACGAATAAACTTGTTGAAGCAAGAACGGTGTGTTGGTTCAGTATATTTACTGAGGAAAGATCGAGGGGAGAAGGATCCAGTTTAACATTTTGGCCAAGACTGCGGGAAAATGGCCACTGGGGTGAGTGATGTCTACCATTTTGTTGTCCTCCAGCTCCAAGCCCAATATGTAGTTAAATCATTGACGCTCAGTCTTTCTTGATCCTGACAAGATCCTTGGGTCGATCAACGGAGCCGTACACTGATAGAGATTACTAAAAAGGTCAGTACTGAGGGAATAAGAAAAGGTCAGTGCTGAGATAAAAGTACTGAGGGTCAGTGCTGAGGTAAAATGTTTTTTAAATTTAAATGTCAGTACTGAGATAAAAAGGTCAGTACTGGGGTGAAAAGGTGTGAGCTGAGGTAAATTTGTTTAGAGGTCAGTACTGAGGGAAGAGGAGAAAGGACCATGTCATAGGTGTGATGAGTGACCCTTATTCTCCATTACAAAGATTGTGTGAAATTTATCCCAAATGGACAAACGGGTTACGACAGTATTTAGGTTATAAATCGTTAAAAAGACAAAAGAAATAATTTGGAAAAAAGGACGTGGGAAAAAGAATAAAGTGAAAATCATGGTTTGGAAAAAATATTGTCATAATAATAATAATAATAAATTTTATTTTTGGGCACCTTTCAAGCGTCTCAAGGCCACCTTACAAAAATTTAGCAGGTAGAGGAAAAACATGTAAGGGGAATGAAATAAATAGTAGAGACATGACTAGTACACAAAGCAAAGACAGAATTCAATTCAAAACACAGCTGGCACGGCGTCCGCAGCCCGGGATCCCTCGTGGGGGACCCGGGAGAAGAAGAAGCCATCACTGCCGGCCCACGGCCAACTTCTACCGTGGGCGTAGCGGGGACTTACCATCACCCCTGGAGAGGAGTTTCGACCGCCGGCTCTACGGTCTGCAGTGCTTCTGGCTGCGGCGGGGACTTTAAATCTTCGACCGCAGGCCAGTGGCCTACACCAACCTAAAGCCGCGGTCTCCGGTGGGGAAGAGCCGATTCTGGACTTACCTGGACTTTTTACCTTGTCCTTTTACCATCTGGACGCCGGCAGCAATGGCTGCAGAGGGTTGAGGTCCCGACCACGGGGGAAAATGGAGGAGGACTGGCCAATTTTTGTGCCTTCCACCAGTGATGAATGCTGTGGTGGATGTTTGTGTGAAATTTTTATTGTGTATTGTGTGTTCTTTATCATTGTACCGCTTTTGGCAAATTCATTTCACTTGCACTTTATGTGCAATGTGGCAAATAGCATCGTATTGTATTGTATTGTTTTTTTGAATTTATTTTTATTTTTTAATATTTTATTTATTAGAAGTGAGTGCAATGCATTGGTACAAAAACGATGTTAACCTATTACATTCTCTGTACAACTTCCCTTTTTTTTTGAAGAGAGAAGTGAGAAAGGAGAGAAGAAAAAGAGGTTGTGAAAAGTGAATTAGATATAATTAGATATAATTTATTACCACACAACCAGGGTCGGTGGAATTTTGGGTTGTCTGCCCAATAATAGTATAGAAAATTAGGTAATGCAAACCCCCCCCCCCCACACACACCTCTTTGGATTTGCACAAGTGATTTCCTTTAATTCTATGTGCTTTATAATCCCAAATAAAATTTAAAATATTCGAGTCTAATTTAAAAAAAAAGTGTTTTGGTATATATATCGGTATAGATTGGAATAAATATATTATTTGTGCTATCATTTTTATAGCGTTTATTCTGCCGATTAGTGACAGTGGGAGCGTTCTCCAAAATGTAATCAGTGAATCAAATGTATTTAATAATGGTGTAAAATTAGCATTAAATAATGATTTATATCTTCTAGTAACTTGAATACCCAAATACTTAAATTTTTCCGTTGCGATTTTAAATGGAAATTTTAATAGGTGATTTGCTTTCTGGGGTTTTAATGACATAATTTCACTTTTATTCCAATTTATTCTATAACCGGAGAAAGAGCCAAAATCCTCTATTAGATGTAATAGATTCGGGATGCTCGTTTGGGTGTTTGTAATATATAAACGTGTATCATCTGCATATAGTGATATTTTATTAATAGTATCCTTAGTATTATATCCCTGTATATCCGGATGCCTTCTTAATCTTTCAGCAAGCGGCTCTATCATAAGTGCAAATAGCAGGGGTGATAAAACATAGCCCTGCCTATTGCCTCTCGATAATTGAAATTTTGAAGATAATATATTATTAGTTAGTATTCTTGCCATTGGTTTATCATATAGTAATTTAACCCATCTGATAAAATTCTCTCCCATATTAAATTTTTGGAGTACTTTGTATAAATACTGCCATTCTACCTGATCAAATGCTTTCTCTGCATCCAGAGATATAACTGACAAGTCTTCCTTTTCCGTTTTGTATGAATACATTATATTAAAAAGACGTCTCAAATTGTTAGATGATTGTCTTTTAGGTATAAACCCCGTTTGGTCCGGATTTATCAATTTATTAATATATTTACTCAATCTTCTTGCTAAAGTGCTTGCTCAAATTTTCTGATCTGTATTTAGGAGTGATATGGTTCTATATGAGCCCGGTTCTTCTAGGACCTTATCTTTTTTAGGTATTAACATAATTGTGGATTCGGCTAATGTTTCTGGTAATTTATTTTCGGTAAAGGCATATTTATATAACTTAAGTAACCGTGGTACCATTAACTCCTGGAAACCTTTATAGAATTCATTATTAAAACCATCTGGTCCTGGCGCTTTCCCATTTTTCAGCTCTTTTATTGTTTCACATACTTCTTCCCTTGTGATCTGTGCTCCTAATTCCTCTTGTTCCAAAATATCCAATTTTGACAGATTACAATTATCTAAAAAATCTACAAATATATTGTCTTCTATTTTAGTTTTAGACGTATATAAGTTTTGATAAAATTGGGCAAACCTTTTACTAATATCCTGGGGTAACGTTAATAGTTCCCATTCTCTGATTTGATTTTAATAATCATCTTTTCCTTCTCCTGTTTCTTCAATTGTCTAGCCAGAAGTTTATGTGGTTTATCACCAAATTAAAAATTGTCTGTTTTGTGATCTGAAATAACCTTATTACTCTTGCCGATAATATTTGATTAAGTTTAAATTTCAATCTTATTATGTTTATCTATAGTTGGGTCTTTTGCATTATCTAATTCTAATATTTTAATTTCTTTTTCTAAAGTCTCTTGTTCTATGGAGTTCTTTTTATTTTGGTAACTTTGATATGAGATTATAACTCCACGTATAAATGCCTTAAAGGTGTCCCATAATAAAGATGGTGAAATGCCTGGTGTCTCATTTGTATCAAAAAAGAATTTCATTTGTTGTTTTAAATACTCATAACCTTGTGGATTGTTAATTAACTGTGTATTAAAACGCCAAAACGATTTTATACTTGGCGTTCCCTCTAGTTTTAAAGTAAAGGACAATGGTGAGTGATCAGAAATAATACTATTGTGATATTTAGGGTTAATCGTATAACGAATTAATTTTGTGTCCACTAAAAAATAATCAATTCTCGAATAAGTTTTATGTACCGCTGAGTAAAATGAGTATTCCCTTCCCGTAGGGTTGACTATTCTCCATACGTCTGTTTTTTATATATATGTTTAAAAATTCACTAGTTTTAGATTTAACCTTACTCTTCCTTACTTTTATTGATTTATCTAAAAATGTATCTATAACACAATTATCCCCCCCCCCCCCCCCCCCCCCCCCCCCCCCCCCCCCCCCCCAATATTACATTTTGGTAATTATACTCATCTATTATATCCGTGATTTTCTTAAAAAATTGGGGGTTATCAAATTTGGTGTAGAATACATTTCTCCTGCCACTATAGTGTGCCTTCCTTCCTTATCAGATATGGTGTTCTTTGATATAAATGGTATACCTTTCCAACTAATAATAGCCGTACCTCGAGCTTTAGAAGTAAATGATGAATAATAAGTTTGACCTATCCAGTTTGCTTTTGGTCTCATCTGTGTTTGTAATTTCACATGTGTTTCTTGTAAAAACGCAATATCCACCTTTAAAAATTTTAATTGAGCCATAATCTTACCCCTTTTAATTAGATCGTTCGCACCCCTAATGTTCCAACTACAAAATGTGATTCCGCCATTCCTTTTTCCCCTAACGTCTTGCATTCTTAATTAGTTTTGCTAGTTTTAATTCATGTGGTCTGGTTAAATACCTTGAGGTTTTGGGTGTGGGGTAACCGTCCCCTATTAACGTTATTTTACAACTCCTCCGTCTATTGAACCTCCATAGGAAGAAAAAATAAGTGCGTTGAAAAATGCATAGAAAAAACAGAATACTATTATTAAGTAAACCATATAACAGTGAATTATAATTTTTAAAAAAGAGTGATTTTAAGGTATCAAAAATGGGATACCTTAAATTCTCGTTGCCAACTAAGGTGGCCCGAATATTATTGACTTCCGCCGTTGGAATTGTACATTGAGCTGAGCCCCCAAATTAAGCTGTCCTAGACAATACCATGTCCTTTTCCCTTAATATAGCCAAAAATCCTAACCTACATAGAGAGAAAAAAAAATGTAACCAATCAAGCCAAAAAAAACAACGACCAAAATTTCATCATAAAAAATTATCATCATCATTACTATATGTATTGTATTACATTAGTATTTTATTGCATGATAAGGTGCAGCAGGGGATCCATACACAAATAGAAACATTTCTTCCATCGAACATGTCCAAAGACAGGCAGCTTGATTTGTTGCAAATATCTATGAGAGTGAAGTGCATGTCACCAAACTTCTGAATTCTCTGGGGTGGAACTCTCTCCAAGACAGACGTAAAGCTCACTGTTTGACCTGTTTTTACATTATGTTAAATGGTCACCTCGACATAGATTACCAAACCTACTCCAAACCCAAACCTATTAGGAGCAGCCGAGGGCATTTGATCCAATTGGAGATACCAGCTACCAAGACAGATGTGTACAGCAATTCACCCTTCCCCCGCACAATTAAAGCATGGAATAGTCTTCACCCTACCATAGTTACCCAACCAGACGCAAATCCGTTTAAGGTAGAACGTCCTCTCCAAGAATCTTTTTTTGCTTAAGTCCACCCTCTGCCACCTCCAGTTTAAATTCCATTTGGAATATTTTGGAGGACCAAGAAACCAAGAATCAAGATGAGGCAGAGAAAATGTTCTAACCAGACTCCATCTACCTCAGAAATAGCAATGCCAACTATCTCAGACGTGATACGTTCCCAGGAGGATGCTCTTGTAACCGAGATAGAGACATGGAAAGCCATGGGATGTATTTATGATGAGCAGACCCACTTATGGAGGACCCCCACAGGCTTGACTTGCATGTCTGATGGGTTAGCTCCATGGGTGATAGAATGTGTCAATTTCCAGGCTCATTGTGACGATGTGGCCATTACCAATCTGCTTTTAGCTTCATGGTGGCACCCCCACCTACGCACCTTGGCTGACACCATCAGCTCACGCTGCATCATCTGCCTGCAGCATAACCCAGGTAAGGGCGCAGTGTGTGAAAAAGGGGTGACCCCATTACCAGAGGGGCCGTACCAAACGCTTCAAATGGATTATATTGATTTGCCTAGAAACATAGCAAATAGATGCAGGAGTAGTCCATTCGGCCCTTCGAGCCTCCGCCGCAATTCAATATGATCATGGCTGATCATCCAACTCAGTATCCTTCTCTCCATACCCCCTGATCCCTTTAGCCACAAGGGCCACATCTAACTCCCTCTTAAATATAGCCAATGAACTGGCCTCAACTACCTTCTGTGGCAGAGAATTCCACAGATTCACCACTCTCTGTGTGAAAAATGTTTTTCTCATCTCGGTCCTAAAAGATTTCACCCTTATCCTTAAACTGTGACCCCTTGTTCTGGACTTCCCCAACATCGGGAACAATCTTCCTGCATCCAGCCTGTCCAACCCCAAAGAATTTTGTAAGTTTCTATAAGATCCCCCCTCAATCTTCTAAATTCTAGCGAGTACAAGCCGAGTCTATCCAGTCTTCCTTCATATTAAAGTCCTGACATCCAAGGAATCAGTCTGGTGAACCTTCTCTGCACTCCCTCTATGGCAAGAATGTCTTTCCTCAGATTAGGAGACTAAAACTGTACGCAATACTCCAGGTGTGGTCTCACCAAGACCCTGTACAACTGCAGTAGAACCTCCCTGCTCCTATACTCAAATCCTTTTGCAATGAAAGCTAACATACCATTCGCTTTCTTCACTGCCTGCTGCACCTGCATGCCTACTTTCAATGACTGGTGTACCATGACACCCAGGTCTCGTTGCATCTCCCCTTTTCCTAATCGGCCACCATTCAGATAATAGTCTGCTTTCCTGTTTTTGCCGTTGCTGTTCTGGAGTGTGGGAAATCTGGCCCGGGTCTGCACGCCAGGGGTAAAGTTGCGGGGAGGGCAGGAGCATTGAGAATTAGGGGGTCGGGGATCATGCCAATAACTCGCTCAGTAGCCCGGGTGGCTGTGACCAGTCCCAGGGACCAGACAGAGGAACTGCAGCTAGACCCGGGGCTCGCAGACAACCTGGGAACTTAAGCTAGTCCAGGGGCTCGCAGATGACCTGGGCGCTACAGCCATTCCCGGGCCTCTCAGGCGACCTGGGAACTACAGCTAGTCCCGGTGATGCGAGGGATCCGGGAACTGCAGCCAGTCCCGGGGCACGAAGGCAATCTGCAAACTGCAGATTGCAATCCGCTCACAAACATGGGTCCTGGCCCCGATGCGAAAAGGCTTGCCGACGCCTGGACTAAAACCAAACACTTGCTCCTGTCCCTCCAGCCTTTTTTCAAAATTTAGCAACTCAAAATGGGGGTACGTCTACGACGCAGGTGCTTCTTCATTGCCGGGAAATACGGTACTTGTAAAGCACTTACTTCTGGGGAGCACTTCAGACTCCTTGGGAGTCAGAGGCTGTGGACCAGTGTAGGTCCCCCGGGATGACGAATAAACTTGTTGAGGCAAGAACGATGTGTTGGTTCAGTATATTTACTGAGGAAAGATCGAGGGGAAAATAATCAGTTTAACACCACAACCAGAGAGCAGTGCTGAACAATTATCTACCTCATTGGTGACCCTTGGGCTATCCTGGCTTTACCTTGCATTAAACGTTATTCTCTTATCATGTATCTATGGTTCAATTGTAATCATATATTGTCGTTCTACTGACTGGTTAGCACGCAACAAAAGCTTTTCACTGTACCTCGGCACACTTGACAATATACTAAACTAAACTAAATTAAACAATGTCAGAAGGAACTTCTTCTTGTCGAGAACACATACAAGATTAGAAGTTGTTCAGCCAGAACTGAACGCACTTCTTGGCATCTGCATGCAATGGTGTCTGTCTTGTAGCTTCTTGTGCTTCTTGTGCGTGGTGGTGGAAAGATTGGTGGAAACAAGGCCGTGACGTGAACGCTCTGTCTTTGACCACAGAAGGAACTTATTATGGGCATCTTTTACCTGATTTGCCCAGTGCTAATAACTGAATGTCTGTGCTTTGGGTGAAACATTTGGACAGGTAGTTGAGGTTAGTTTATTGTCACGTGTAGCGAGGTACAGTGAGAAGCCTTTGTTGCCTGCCATCCAGTCAGCAAAAAGACATGATTACAATCGAGCCATTACATGGATAGGATAGGTTTAGAAGGATATGGATCAAACGCGGGCAGGTAGGACTAGTGCAGATGGGGCATGTTGGTCTGCTTTTTAATTATGGGGCACTTTGGAACAGGGCAGCAAACTTTATTTTTCTTTTCTTTAGCTCCAACTAAGAAATGCAGAATTTAGCAATCCGATTTCAACACAGCATGGACGTTCAACGTTTAACCTTCTTGGATTGCAGGACTCAGCACTAAACTGGTGGCTTATTTCATACGGAGGTAATGTATCCATTACTCAAGGGTATGGGAGACACAGAGACATGTTTATCAGACTGGAGCTGGAGAGATTGGATGAGCGCCACACTCCTATACATCTGCAAATGCTCCTCTCTGTAAAATAGCCCTGGCAACAGCTCTCCTGGCACTTGGCCCTTGGATTGTGCAACGCTGTGTCAGAGATCGCAGGAGCCTCCCCACACCAGGAAGTTACAGAGCCACTGAGTCATAAAGCACTGAAATAGGCCCTTAGTCCCAACTTAGTCAAGGAGTCAGTTCAGTTTAGTCATGGTCATGCAGCGTGCAAACCAGGCCCTTTGGCCCAAGTTATTCATAGAGTGCGTAAGAAAGAACTGCAGATGCTGGTTAAAATAGAAGGTAGACACAAAATGCTGGAGTAACTCAACGGGTGAGGCAGCATCTCAGGAGAGAATGGGTGACGTTTTGGGTCAAGACCTTTCTTCATACAGCACGGAAACAGGCCCTTCGGCCCAACTTGCCCACTTACTGACCAACATGTCCCATCTACACTAGTCCCACCTGCCTACATTTGCCCATATCCCTCTAAACCTGTCCTATCCATGTGCAAATATATTTTAAATGTTAGACACAAATACTGGAGGATAGCAGGGTCAGACAACTATCCCCTCTAGTAGCTCGTTCCATATTCTCACCAACCCCAGTGTGAAAAACATGCCCCTCAGGTTTTTTTGCAACATTTTACTATTGTCCCTCCATTGACCAATGTGATTGTGAAAGTGTAATTCAACATGGAGACAGGCTCTTCGGCCCACGTTGACCAGGATATCCCATCTACGGCAGTTCCATTTGCCTGCATTTTGCTCACATCCAAACGTTCCTATCCGTGTACCTATCCGAATGTTTGTTAAATGTTGTTATTGTACATGCCTCAACTACTTCCTTTGGCAGTTTGTTCCACATACCCACCATCATCTATGTGAAAATGCCGCCCCTCAGGTATTCATTACATCTTTTCCCCCCTCACCTTGAATCTTTGTCCACTGGTTGTTAATTCCCTTAAGAGCCTGTTTCACCAGCATGCGATAGCATGCGTCTAGCGCGACCAAACGTGGTCGCTTGAGGCGTACGGCCTCACGGGGCCGGTCCCACTTTGATCGGCGGAGGCGTATGGAGTTGTGTGGGGCTGGTCCCGACATCGCGCGGGGCTCCAAATATCTTGCACTGTCCGAAAATCCTGTGCACCAACGGACTGTCGGCCCGCAGCCGCATTAAGAGCGTATGCAGCATCTCGACATCGTACGCAGCGTCTTGACGTTGTACGCAGCATCTTGATAGCATACACCCGGCGTGCCGTTGCGCAATGACGTCACAGCCCGATGCCGTGCGACGTCCAAATTCAGTCGGCCCGCCTCCAGCCCAGCTGATTGGTGAGTTTGACGTAACTTATGTCACGCGCGTACTTAGCGCGTACTTACCGCGAACTTAGCGCGAACTCCGCTTCCGTTTGGTCGCGCTAGACGAATGCAATCGCATGCTGGTGGGACAGGCCCTTTACTCTGGGTAAAAGACGCCCCTCTCACCTTAAGCAATAAGCAATAGACAATAGTGCAGGAGTCGGCCATTCGGCCCTTCAAATCAACACCGCCATTCAATGTGATCATGGCTGATCATCCCAAAGACCTGTGTCTTTTGGTTCTTGAATCCACCATCCTGAGTATTTTCGTCCTATCTATTCCCCTCATGAATTTCTACACCTCTATAAGATCAGTGGCGTAGGGTGGGTTTTGAGCGCCCGGGGCAGCTTAAAATATTGCACCTCCTCATTAGAGGCTAGCCATGGCCCATGAGCTGTTAGAAATCCAAGTTTTGTATTTATTTTCTCAACCTAACAAAAAGATGGCGGCGCTGCCTTAGCAGCTGCTGCTCGCCTGCAGTCTGTCTGTTTTTATTTTCTTTTTTTGTGATTTTTGGTTTATTATATTGTGTATGTGGGGGGGGGGGGGGCGCGGGGAACACGTTTTTGGTCTCTTCCTTCGGGGGATGCGACTTCTTTTGTCGTATCCTCCGTCTCCGCCTGCGCCGAGGCCTAATGGCGGAGCTGGCGGCCTCGGAGCTGGGGCAGCGTAAGCGGCAGCGGCAGCGGCGACCAGAACTCGGAGCTGGGCTTTGACAGCGGCAGCGGCGACCAGAACTCGGAGCTGGGCAGCGGCAGCCAGAACTCGGAGCTGGGCAGCGGCAGCGGCGACCAGAACTCGGAGCTGGGCAGCGCCACGGCGGCTTTGACAGCGGCAGCGGCGGCCTGGCCTCGGAGCTGGGACAGCAGCAGCGGCCGCCCGGCATCGGAGCTGAGACGGCGGTGGCAGCGGCTGGGAGGGCGGCAGAAGCAGCGACAGCGGTGACCTGGCCTCGGGGCGGGGGCAGCGGCAGCGGCCACACGGCATCGGAGCTGGAGCCTCGGCAGCAGCGACCTGGCCTTGGAGCTGGGACAGCGATGACCAGAACTCGGAGCTGGGGCATGTTCCGGCGGCAGCGGCCACTCGACAACAAAATTTTGTTCAGACCGCAAGGTCTGAATGACAATAAAGGCTACTTGTTACTTGTTACTATAATTACACTTGCATAAAATGTATTTATTTATTTATAAAATAAAATTACTTCTTTGCAGCCATTAATATTTATTTCAAAATTGTAACAACATTTTACAGGTTCCAATAAAAGTATTACAAAATGTTCGAATAATAGGGAAACAGAACACATTAAATGTTAGACATTGTCAGTATATTGCATTTATTTAAAATCTTCTGGATTTTATTCTTGCAAATTTTTCAATTACACTATCAAAATTTACATGAAAATGTTCTCACTAGACAAAATTGCAAGGTTACTTAATCTTTCCTGGCTCATTGTTGATCGCTGATATGTCTTTATTAACTTTAATTTGGAGAAACCCCATTCACAACTAGCATTGGACACAGTAATTGTTAAAAAGATTCTCAGTGCCACAACAATGTTAGTTAAACCTTCTTGCAGCTTCCACTTAATTATCTAGCAAAGCAAATCTAAAGCTGTCCATGTAGAAATGCTCTCTTCTGGATGAACTTCTTTAAATAAAGCAATATGGCGTCTAATACGATGTACTTCAGCAGTCATAGCTGTAGCATTCAAGTCAGAATATTTCACACATAAATACTGAATGTGTCGACCAATTAAGTCATCTTTTTCTGAATCTAACAATGTTTGAATTTGCAGAAAAGCAAATAGCTCATAAAGTGTATTCATCTGTACTGTACGTTTTGTAATTTCAGCTGTTAGCTTATCTACTGCCTCAAGTTGTTCCCGACGTGTTTCCTGAATTAAACTTGCCAGAATCACTAGTTTTTCCACCGACATCTTCTTTCGTCTTCCAATTCTTCTTTCTGTAGAAATATCATATGTATTGCATATCTGCATAGCTCTCTCAGCTGCCTCTGTGACTAGAGAATCACGCTTTTCCTCACAAAATAGTCAATGCTTTTAGCTTTTGAACACATTGAACAAGGCAAAGTCCTCTTTGTTGTAGGTATATCTGAGCGTCATTCACTTCAGTAAGCACTGGGCTCCAAAAATAAAGGAATGCAAAGAAAGGATAGGTCATAATGCAAACTAACAAACTGCCTGCATCTCCTTTGGTTTCTGTGATTTCTTCTAATCCATCCCTCAAGACTTCCAAAGCTTCTATTATTTTTTCAGTGTACTCAGCAAGAACGTGTACAACTTCATGCTTTGAACTCCATCTTGTGTCACAGGATCGCTTCACATTAACTGGCACATGTTCTTTAAGAACATCCCACCTGTGTGTAGAGCTTTAGTAAAATGTGTACACTTTTTGCACAGTGCCAAAAAAAGTCACAGGTTTAGTTCCAACACTAGCTGCATGTACACCAGCAAGATTAAGTGAGTGATTGTTACATGGCACAAACATTGCTTTGGGGTTTACATCTAGAATACCTTTCTGAACACCATGCATGTGGCCAGCCATAGTTGCAGCATTATCATATCCTTGTCCATAGCAGTACTCAAGTTTTAGACTATCTGCTTGCAACTTGTCACACATTTGTTCTGTAATTTCATTAGCTGATTTCCCATGTAACAATGAAGGTCGATAAAGGACTCCTCAACTGTGACTGTCTGTATCTTCAATATGCACATACCGAATTACTTGGGACATGTGGGCGGTATGCAAAATATCTGGTGTACTATCAAACATGATAGAGTAATACTTGGCCTTTAAAATTCTTTGAAAGATATCTGTTCGGATGTGATTACCAAGTAGTTGGGTGAACCCATTTTGGCTCCGTGGAGAAAGATAAGACACGACATAGCCATCTGCTTGTTGAACTTTGTGAAGATGTTGATTAGCAACTGGGTCATATTTGGCAAGTAACTTGAAAACTTCAAGGAAATTTCCACAGTTATCACTTGCACTTAGATCTTCTGGGTGACCATGCAGGGTAAGGATTGTCTGGCTAAATACAGCATACAATCAAGAATTCTTGATAATACAGCTTTCCATTTCTCAAATGACTTCTGTTGTTCTATCTGAACAGCAGCATCGATTGTTTCACATTTCTGTAGTCTCATTTCAAGTTCTTTCCACTTTTCAAATGCTTTGACGTGATGGCAACTATTTTCATGATCTAATACTCTGGGGTTTAGCTTTTTCCATGTTTTAAATCCATCTGGCTGTGCAAAAGAACTTCTTCCTATACTTTTTTGAAAAAGCATGCAAGGAAAGCAATATACAGCACATTTCACTGGAGAATACAGCAACCATGTCCTTAAAACTGTCTCACCATTATCTAAATTCATATAAAACCAATCCTTAGAGAATGATCTGCCATTATTATCTCTTGGAAAAAATGCATCTTTATGCTGCAGTTCAGACGTCCCTCTCTTAACAAGTTCATTTTTCAAAGTTGTATCTACATTTTCTGGCCAATAACCAATATCAGTGAAAACTTTCATATCAATATGCTCTGAAAGAGCACTTGACTGCCCAGATGTTGAAGCATGTTCAGGCAAAGCTGTCTCTGTTTCTAAAGCAGAAAGTGAACAGTTTACAGGCAGTGGATATTCTGGACATACAGATTCTGGTGCACTCTCACCACTGTGGCTATCAGCAGTGTTCACAATAAATCTGTCAAGACTTCCAATTAGTTTAGCAAGCTGTTCTTGTTCTGTTTTTTGTCTTTTCCTGCCCTGGGCATCAGATTCCTTTCTTTTAGACATTATGGCTGAGATGTATTCTGACTACGGGTGCTGTCTGTATGGAGTTTGTACGTTCTCCCCATGACCACGTGGGTTTTCTCCGAGATCTTCGGTTGCCTCCCACACTCCAAAGACGTACTGGTTTGTAGGCAGTAGGCTAATTGGCTTAATATAAGTGTAAATTGTCCCAAGTTTGTTTGCGGAGATCGCTGGTTGGTTAAAATTGTTGGATAAAAAAAATAATTATAAAATGGCAAAAAATGTTTACATTTTATTACAATAATTCAGGGGAAGGCGGCCAAAGAGGTGCAGCGTGCCTTTAGAACAACATTTTTTGCCATTTTATAATTTTTTTTTATCCAACAATTTTTTTGCGCCACTAAAAATTTAGCGCCCGGGGCAACCGCCCCTCTGCCCCCCCCCCCCCCCCATGTTACGCCACTGTATAAGATCACCGCTCAGCTTCCTGCACTCCAAGTCCTACCCCGCCCAACTTCTCCCTTTAGCTCAGGCCCTCAGGTCCGGGCGACATACCTCGTAAATGTTCTCTGCACTCCTTCCAGCTTAGCAACATCTTTCTTTTAGAAGGGTGACCAAACCTCAACACAATATTCCTTATGCAGCCTCACCAACATCTTGTACAACTGTAGCATAACATCGCAACTTTACTCAACATAAAAGTGCTGGAGTTAAGGGGCTGTCCCACTGCGGCGACCTAATCTGCTAGTTTAGAAGAGTTTGCCCTCGACTTAAACTCGCAACATGGTCGACACGTGGTCTAAGGAGATCCTATGAGGTCACTGGAACTCTCCTTTATGTTCGAGGGAAGTTCCCGCATACTCGCAGCCTCAGTTTGGTCGAGGAAAATTTTTCAGCATGTTGAATCATTTTCCGCGAGTAAAAATTGGTTCTTTTGATCTCGTAGTGCAGTGGAGTGGGGTTGCTATGTAGTTACAGGCAGTCGAGGGCAGCCGTGGACAATCTCCTTCGTTGATTGAGCATTTTAATTGGCTCATTGGAGTTTTCAGGACCAAGGAAAACCGACCGGTAATGTTAAATGCCCGCAAAACTTTATTAAACGTTGTCTGACTTCACCCCTTCGCCCCTCTTCTCTCCCCTTCTCTCAACTTCTATGCCCTTCTCTCCCCTTCTCTCCCCTTCTCTCCCCCTCTTTCTCCTTCTCTCACCCCCATCCCCTCTAAAGGACTTACCATACACTGTTCAGCCGTCTTCTACCTTCCTGTTCATACAGCACTCCCGCTTTCCCTGGCCCTGCCTTCACGATGTGTGTGTGTGTGTGTGTGTGTGTGTGTGTGTGTGTGTGTGTGTGTGTGTGTGTGTGTGTGTGTGTGTGTGTGTGTGTGTGTGTGTGTGTGTGTGTGTGTGTGTGTGTGTGTGTGTGTGTGTGTGTGTGTGTGTGTGTGTGTGTGTGTGCCTAACAGCGAATACACCACCGGAGACCCGTGTTCGATACCAACTACGGGTGCTGTCTGTACGGAGTTTGTACGTTCTCCCCGTGATCTGCTTGGGTTTTCTCCGAGATCTTCAGTTCCTCCCACTCCAAAGACGTACAGGTTTGTAGGTTAATGGGCTTGGTAAATGTAAAATATTTGGCACGGGTGGATGTAGGATAGTGTTAATGTGCGGGCGATTGCTGGTCTGTGCGGACACGGTGAGCCGAAGGGTCACTAAACTAAACTAAACTCAGCGGGTCAGGCAGCATCTCTGGAGAACATGGATTTGGGTCGGGATTCTTCTTCAGACCCGAAACGAGGCCTATCCATGTTCTGCAGAGATGCTGCCTATCCCGCTGAGTTACTCCAATACTTTTTGTATTTTTGTTTGTAAACTAACAACTGCAGTTCTTTGATGGTCAATACCCTGACCATTGAAGGCCAATGTACAGAAAGCCTTCTTTAGCACCTTATCTACCTGTAACGACACTTTCAGGGAACTTTTGTAACTGCACTCCTTGAACCCTGTGCTCTACAACACTCTCTAGGGTCCTGCCATTCACTGTGAATGTTGCCATCTCCTTATCAAGTCAAGTCTAGTCAAATCAAGTCAAATAAACTAAACTGAAACTATTTCAAAATATACAGACACTAACCATCAAACCGAGTTTATATGTGGCACAAGGAAAGATTTTAACAAAATACTTTGATAAGCTAATAGAATAACAATGATTCCCATGGCATCTATTTATACTTCACTATATAGTTTGTTTTGTGGCCTTATGTAAGCTTTTTCTTGCACAGAAATGTTGTCCAATACCTCTGAAAGCTGACTGTGAACATTATTTATTGAATAGAAATTATTTATTGAGATGTGAAATGTCACTTAGCATTGCCGTATGTCTTCAACAATGCAGCGCCATCTATAATGAATGCTTTTCGTGCACAGTTATAAATGTGGCTACAAGCACTTCCATAAATCTTTAATAGATATCTCAGAGAGATTTTTTTTAAAAAGCCCTCACATTTAACTCTTTGTGAGTATTAAATGTCCAGGTCTGGCTCTCGATTATATGTAGATTTTCCAAAACAAGTCCCTTTGCTATAAAGGGCATGGAAAGCATTTTTCATCTCTCAAAATGTACCGTAAAGATTCCCAGGATCTTAATCTCTAAGGGGCCAGGAGGACAAGGCAGTGGTGAACATAAGCTAAGGCAGGCCGGCACACCCTACTGGGAAGAAAGACTTTCCTGCTATGGTTGTGTAATGATACGACAGGAAAGGAACAAGGTATTTTCATGCTTATCTCAAGACTATATAGGCTCATACAACATGGTTCAGGCCCTTCAGCCAACCTGCCTATGTTGACCAAGATGCCCATCTACACTATTCCTACTGCCAGTGTTTGGCCCATATCCCAACCCTTCCTATCCACGTACCTGTCCAAATGTTTTTTAAATGTAGTTACTGAAGATCCTCGGACTATCTTTAAGTAGACTTAACTGGATTTTATCTTGCACTAAACGTTATTCCTTTTATCCTGTATCTGTACACTGCGGACGGATCGATTGTTATCATGTACTGTCTTTCCGCTGACTGGATAGCACGCAACAAAAAGTCTTTCACTATGCCTCGGTACATGTGACAATAAACTAAATGAAGCTAAACGTATAGTACCTGCCTCAACCACCTCCTCTGGCAGCTACTGCCATATACCCTCTGTATTTCCACTAAAAAAGGCATAAAGTGCTGGAGTAACTTAGCAGGTCAGGTAGCATTTCTGGAGAACATGGATATGGTGAAGATTCTGGTTCAGACCCTTCCTCAGACTGGTTTTAGTAGAGAGAAGAAAGCTAGGCGAGTGGTAGGGGTGGGGTATGGGACAAAGCCTGACAAGCGATAGGTGGATGCATGGGGGGGGGGGGGGGGGGGGGGGGGGGGGGGGGAGGAATAGATGGACCAAAAACAGAGCTGAAAAGACAAAAGGGAGTGAGATATGGAGATAGGGAGAGATGAGTTGTGAAATGTACAGTCAGAAGGAGGGATATAGGTGGAAGGGAATGGGTTGAAGGGAAAAGTGGAGGGGCAGAGGCAGGGAGGGCAGGAGAAATGTGTGCATTATCCACTGGTCTGTTACTGTTACAATTTGATATACTGGAGATTAAAGCGACTCTAGCCCTTGTCCCAACTTTTACTTCATCCATTGAATTTTCTGTGGATTTAGGAATGGATGCGTGTAATATTCTGCAAGCAAACAAATGCAACGTTCCTCCATTTAGACCCAAGGAATACTTGAACTGTAGCGATGTTGGTGAGTTCCTGGGCAGAGTAAGGCACTAAGTTGTGTGAAGATTGAAGTCTCCCAATGTCGACATCATATACAAGTTCTAATGTTGCTTCCATGTCCTTACACTCGGCCACTTCCATCCCTGCAACATCACCCTTTAGCTTCAGATTCAGGGTCAGTTTCTTCCCAGTTGTTATCAAGGACCAGTCTCGCACAGGTCACTCCCTCTTCTCCCCTCTCCGATCTGGTTAAGAGGTACAGAGGTACATATCCAAGGCAAGGCAAATATTTCCACCCCACCTCGGTACACGTGACAATAATAAACCTAAAATCAATAAGAAACTTGGGTGCGCGGTGAGCAGCAGTAGAGTTGCTGCTTCACAGCGCCAGAGACCCAACCTCGATCCTGACTACGGGTGCTGTCTGTACGGAGTTTGTACATTCTCCCTTTGGTTTGCTCCGGGTGCTCCGGTTTCCTCCCACACTCCCACTTCTTCTGTATAGGGCTCAGGTGAGACCACATCTGGAGTATTGTGTACAGTTTTGGTCTCCCAATTTGAGGAAGGACATCCTTGTGATTGAGGCAGTGCAGCGTAGGTTCACGAGATTGATCCCTGGGATGGCGGGACTGTCATATGAGGAAAGATTGAAAAGACTAGGCTTGTATTCACTGGAGTTTAGAAGGATGAGGGGGAAGTTATAGAAACATAAAATGATAAAAGGACTGGACCAGCTAGATGCAGAAAAAATGTTTCCAATGTTAGGCGAGTCCAGAACCAGGGGCCACAGTCTTAGAATAAAGGGGACTGAAGTGGGAAAAAACTTTTTCACCCAGAGAGTTGTGAATTTGGGGAATTCCCTGCCACAGAGGGCAGTGAAGGCCGTCACTGGATGGATTTAAGAGAGAGTTAGATAGAGCTCTAGGGGCTAGTGGAATCAAGGGATATGGGGAGAAGGCAGGCACGGGTTATTAATAGGGGACGATCAGCCATGATCACAATGAATGGCAGTGCTGGCTCGAAGGGCCGAATGGCCTCCTCCTGCACCTACTTTCTATTTTTCTATGTTTCCAAAGACGTACAGTTTCATCCGAATATTCAGGGCTATAATACCAGGGACTCAAAGAATAAAATCTCATTATATGCAGACGATATACTTTTATATATTACAAAGTCACAAACGAGCATTATTAAATTTAATAGAGGAATTTGGGTATTTTTCTGGATATAGAATAAACTGGAATAAAAGTGAAATCATGACATTAAAACCTCAAGAACCTACACACTTATTGAAGTTCCCCTTTAAAATCGCAACAGAAAAATGTAAATATTTGGGTATTCAGATTACTAGAAAATATAAAGCATTATTCAACGCTAATTTTATACCTTTATTAAATTAAACTTAATACGCTGATTAAATTTTGGAAAACACTTCCTTTATCATTATTAGGTAGAATAAATGCAATAAAAATGATCTTCCTACCACAATTACTATACCTATTTCAGTCTATACCGGTATATATACCAAAATATATATATTTTAAATTAGACTCTAATATTACTAATTTTATTTGGGACTATAAATCACATAGAATTACAAAAAAACACTTATGTAAACCAAAAGAGGTCAGGGGACTTTCATTTCCAAATTTTATGTATTATTACTGGGCAGTGCATATTAAGATTATATTTTACTGGCTGGATAGTTCTACCCAACAGACAGAATGGATAAAAATGGAGAAAGTGGATTGTCATCCTTGTAATATAGGAACAATCCTCTTCTCCCCAAAAAAACTGAATAACACAATATATAAGAAGAACCCAATTATATATGGTACAATAAGAATTTGGAAACAAATAAAATTATCTTTAAAATTAAGAAATCTATCATTGTTAATGCCAATCGCGAATAACCCTTTATTTAAACCATCTCTTATTGATAAGACATATAACCAATGGGAAAGTCTCGGAATTAGAAGGATCGGGGATATGTACGAAATGGGAAACCTACTATCATTCCAACAATTACAATTAAAATTTAAACTGAAAAACAACCAATATTTTAAATATCTTCAGATTTGCGATTTCATGAAAAAATATATACATCAAAAAATAACTCCTGAATTATTGTAAGAAGCAATGAATATTGAAACTGACTCACAAAAATTAATATCATATTTATATAATAGTATTCTAAATATAGACCTACCATCGACAGAGGTACTTAGAGAAGAGTGGGAACGGGAACTAATGATAAAAATTACGAAGGTTACATGTGAAAAGTACTTAATATATAGTCACAAACAAGATTGAACAAATTTTATCCAAATATATCCACCATTTGTGATAAATGTCTATCCCAAAATGCAACTATAACACACTCCTTAGTTTCCTGCATAAAACTTTATAGATTTTGGAGTGATATTTTCGAAATATTTACAAAATTATTCAAGATAAGAATGGAACTTAATACTGAAATTATTATATTTGGTATAATGGAAGATGGGAATAAATTCAACACATCTCAAAATTTATTTTTTAACTATGGTTTAATAATAGCAAAAAAATTAATACTTAAATTTTGGAAAAATACATCAATACCAACGGTTAAAATGTGGATTGCAAGTATGTTGGACACCGCACATCTTGAGGAAATGTGATTCCTCCTAATGGATAAATCAGACCAATTCATAACGAGTTGGTCTCCATTCATCGTTTTTTTGGAATCATATGGTGCAACACAATTGTAAAAACTAACTGTTTCAGGGCTGGACGAGGGTTGGTCAAGATTATAAACAATGATTCCTTACTTTTAATTTTTTTTAATTTTTATTTTTTATGTTTAATTCTCTTTTTTCTATTTTCTTTTTATCAACTTTCTTCACTCATTGGTCTTTTTTCTTTTTCTTCACACACTATATATCTCACGTCTTTCTATCCTTTACTACCTAATTTCTTTTTCTTATTCTAATCTTTCTTTAATATAACAAAAAAAGAAAGAAGCTGTACATAAAATGTATTATGAAAATATATATTAGGCACTTTGGTGCCATATGATTGTACTTACCTCTAATAAAATAAAATAATTTGAAAAAAAAAGAAAGAACTGCAGATTTTTACACCCCAGCGGTATGAACTTTTTAAATTTTTTTAAAAAAATATTTTATTTATTAGAAGTGAGTACAATGCATTGGTACAAAAACGATGTTAACATATTACATTCCCTGTACAACTTCCCTTCCAGCGGTATGAACTTTGACTTCTCCAATTTCAGGTAGTCCTTGCTTTCTCCCTCCTTCCTCTCCACTTCCCAGCTCTCCCACAGCCTACTGTCTCCGCCTCTTCCTTTCTTTTTCCCGCCCCCCCCTCCCCCCTCGACATCAGTCTGAAGAAGGGGCTCTACCCGAAACGTCGCCTATTCCTTCGCTCCATAGATGCTGCCTCACCCGCTGAGTTACTCCAGCTTTTTTGTCTAACCAAAATACTGTGCACAGTTTGACCATCTCACCTAAAAACAGATGCATTGTTGTTGGAACTGAAGCGGTTGCAGGCAACTGAATCATCCCACCACAACCAGAGAGCAGTCCTGAACTACTATCTACCTCATTGGTGCCCCTCGGACTCTCCTTGATCGGACGTTGCTGGCTTTACCTTGCACGAAACGTTATTCCCTTATCATGTATCTGTACACTGTAAGTGGCTCGATTGTCATCATGTATTGTCTTTCCACAGACTGGACAGCACGCAACAAAAAGCTTTTCACTGTAGCTTCGTATACTGACAATAAGCTGTCAGCTGGAATCAATTCCAATCAGATTAAGCCGACTAATTCTGCAAGGTTGTAGTATCTCTTCAGATAAGAGGAGATGCTCGACATCTTATGTCTGCATTGGTTGGAGTTTAGATGAATGAGGGGTGACCTTATTCAAACATATAAGAACGGAAAAGGGATTCTAGTTTAGTTTAGAGATGCAGCGTGGAAACAAGCCCTTCGATCCACCGAGCCGGTGCCAACCCACAACCGCCCATACACCATGTCTTGGAAGGAACTGCAGATGCTGGTTTAAACTGAAGAAGGGTCTTGACCCACAACATCACCTATTCCTTTTCTCCAGATATGCTGTCTGATCCTCTGAGCTTTTTGTGTCAATCGCGCGTACACTCGTTCTACCCTACACAGCAGGGACAATTTAGAAATGCCAATTAACAAATGGCAACAAACCTGTATGTCCTGGGAATGTAAGAGGAATCCTGAGGAAACATACATACTCCACACAGACAGCACCCGTAGTCAAGATCGAACCTGGCTCTCTGTCGCTGTAAGGCAGCAATGCCACTGATGCGCCACCGTGCCACCATTGCGAACCTGAGGGTAAGTACTCAGATATTTTTTTCAAATGGGAGAGTTAGCAACAAGGACAATAACTTCAAGATAAGGAGCAAGACATGTTTGGCACAGACATTGTGGACCAATAGACCTGTAGACCTGTTCTTGTGCTGTACTATTAGAGCCATAGAGAGTCATAGAGTGATACATAAGGCGGCACTGTGACACAGCGATACAGTTGCTGCCTTGCAGCGAGAGCAGCACCGGAGACCCTGGTTCGATCCCGACTACTGGTGCTGCTGTACGGAGTTTGTATGTTCCCCCCGAGATTTTCGCTTTCCTCCCACACTCCAACGACTTGCAGGTTTGAAAGTTAATTGACTTGGTATAAAAGTAAATTGTCCCTAGTGTGTGTAGGATAGTGTTGAACCATGATAGCGGGGATCACTGGTTGACGCGGACTCGGTGTCCGAAGGACCTATTTCCGCGCTGTATCTCTAAAACTAAAAAAACTAAAATCTAAAATGTGGAAACAGGCCCTTCGGCCCAACTTGCCCACACCGACCAACATGTCCCATCTACACTAGCCTACCTGCCTGCTTTTTGGTTCATATCCCTCCCAAACTTGTCCTGTCCATGTACCCGTCTAACTGTTTCTTAAACGTTGGGATAGTCCCAGCCTCAACTACCTCCTCGTATGGAACAAGCTGTTCCGTGCACCCACCTCCCTTTGTGTGAGTATTCCATGTCCTATTTTAAAGCGGAGGCTCTTTGAAATGTCCTCTCTCAAAGAAGTGTGAATCTCTGTAATTCTTTGCCTTGTAGAAAGGTGATGGGTATTTGTCGGATATATTTAAGATGGAGATAGGTTAAAAACAAAACAACATTTGAAAAATGGGGAGTTATGAAGGAGCGGCACTAGAGAGGAGTTATGGCCAGGACACATTAGTTCAGCCAAGATCACATTGAACGGCGGGATGAAATAAGTTGATTTGGGATGGGAGCAGAATTAGGCCCATCATGTACTCTGCCATTTGATCACAGCTGATCTATCTATCCTCCCTAACCCCATTCTGCGTGACTTCTCCCCATAACCTCCGACACCTGCACTAATCAAGAAATTGACTGCCTCCACAGCCTCCTGTGGCAAAGAATTCCACAGAATCACCACTTAATGGGCCGAGTGGCCTCTCCCTGCTCCGATTATTTTTGTGTGCCCAAAAAAGTAGAATTGAAATATCATAGTGAAAATGTCCCAGTTTTTTTAAATCTTTTTTAATATTTGATTGAACAGATTAGCTTCCTTATTTCTTCAATGGTTTTGTTGTGTATGTAGACATCTGAATTCATGTTTATTTACAGATTGCGTTACTCTCTGTAGGTCAGATTTTGGGGAGTTATATACAGTGGGGTGCAACAGAAAATGTCATCTCAGGAAATTAAATCAACTGGGAGTTATCCATAGGGCACATTGTATGCATATGTAGGCCTAGGTACAGTCAGATAAAATATATTTTGTGTACGAAGTTACTTCAGTTGCTGATTTACACTGAAGACAGACACAATATGTTGGAGTAACTCAGTGGGACAGGCAGCATCTTCTCTCCAGAGATGTTGCCTGTCCCGCTCAGTTACTTCAGCATTTTGTGTCTATCTTCGATGTAAATCAGCATCTGCTGTACATCTTTTCTACACATTTTGTTTACACTATTGATGTCATTAATATCTAGGGTTGCCAACTTTCTCACTCCCAAATAAGGGACAAAAGGTCAAAATACGGGACAAATTCCCGACGGCAATTTGTTGACCGACTCGGCCGTGGCTGGGTGAATGATGAGTTGGCCTGGGTGCTGGACTGCACAGCGGGCCAGCTGAGGAGTTTTGGCCTGGGCGTACGATGTCGCTCGCAAATTCCGGCGCCCCATCCAACTTATGAACCGATGATCAGCCATGAGAAGGAGGGACGGTGGTGTCGGCGGTAAGCGATGGTCCGAAGGTCAGACAGCTGGCTGGGCTGCCGACTGACGGGCCCACGGGCGAGGCGCTGCTGCTGCACTCCATAGACTGCACTCTGTCAGGACGAGTGAGGCGGGGCCGGATACGGCGCTCAGACCCGACAGTCCTCCCGACCCAAGTCGTAGCAGTCAAATACGGGACAAGGGCGGTCCCGTACGGGACAAAGCAATTTAGCCCAATATACGGGATGTCCCGGCTAATACGGGACAGTTGGCAACCCTATTGCTATCATGTGTGGGATACTATGGCAGGTGTTATGTCTGGCTCTTCAGCTTCTGTGGGGTCAATTAAATTGGAGACTCAAGGAACCGCAGACATTGCAATTTTAAATAAAGACCCTTCTTCAGACTGAGGTAATTTTTCTTGTCCATGTGTTTCTCATTTTGTCAAAACAATGTTTCTAACTTTGGAACAACCACACAACTCAAAAGATAAACCTAATTCCAATCCAAAAACCATTGCACATTACCTCATTGTTGTTCGTTAGCTTGTCACATTCCATGGAAATGACCAGCGATTCCAGAAAAATTGAACTGTTCACAAAATACTATCTAGCTTTTCCATGCAAACAAGAGGAATGTTTCTTTAATTTTCTTAGAAATACAGTGTGGAAACTGGCCCAGCGGTTCACCAAGTCCACGCCGGCCAACGATCGCCCTGTACACCAACACTATCCTACACAGGCAGCAGGCAGTGAAGAAAGCGAATGGTATGTTAGCATTCATAGCAAAAGGATTTGAGTATAGGAGCAGGGAGGTTCTAATGCAGTTGTACAGGGTCTTGGTGAGACCACACCTGGAGTATTGCGTACAATTTTGGTCTCCTAATCTGAGGAAAGACATTCTTGCCATAGAGGGAGTACAGAGAAGGTTCACCAGATTGGGATTGGACAGGCTAGATGCAGGAAGATTGTTCCCGATGTTGGGGAAGTCCAGAACAAGGGGTCACAGTTTAAGGATAAGGGTGAAATCTTTTAGGACCGAGATGAGAAAAACATTTTTCACACAGAGAGTGGTGAATCTGTGGAATTGTCTGCCACAGAAGGTAGTTGAGGCCAGTTCATTGGCTATATTTAAGAGGGAGTTAGATGTGGCCCTTGTAGCTAAAGGGATCAGGGGGTATGGAGAGAAGGCAGGTACAGGATACTGAGTTGGATGATCAGCCATGATCATATTGAATGGCGGTGCAGGCTCGAAGGGCCGAATGTGTTATTCCTGCACCTATTTTCTATGTTTCTATGTTTACACACTAGGGCCAATTTATAATCTTATAGAAGCCAATTAACTACAAACCTGCACATCTTTGGAGTGCGGGAGGAAACCGGAGGAAACCCACTGTATCTGGAGACAGCACCCGTAGTCAGGATCGAACCTGGTTCTCTGGCGCTGTATGGCAACAAGTCTATGGCTATGCCACTGTGCCGCCCTTATAGTCTGATTAATGAATGTTATAATAAGAAACGCTGATGCTGCAGAACTTAAATTTGTCATCTTTCGACTGGCTGTCTTATCAGGACAAGTTTAGTTTAATTTATTTCAGAAGGAACTGCAGATGCTGGAAAAATCGAAGGTAGACAAAAATGCTGGAGAAACTCAGCGGGTGAGGCAGCATCTATGGAGCGAAGGAATAGATGACATTTCGGGTTGAGACCCCTCTTCAGTTCAATTTAGTTTAGTTTAGAGATACAGCTTTGGCCCACTGAGTCCACACCAACCATCAACCTCCTGTTCACAATAGTTCTATGCTATCCCATTTTCTCATCCACTCCCTACACACTAGAGCGCAATTTACCGAGATGCCAATTAATCTACAAACCCGCACATCTTTGGACGTGAGGGAAAACCAGAGCACCAGGAGGAAACCCACGCGGTCACAGGGAGAATGTGCAATTCCGCACAGATAGCACCCAAGGTCAGGATGGAACCTGGGCCTCAGGCTTCGTGAGGCAGCAACTCTTTATCGGACAATAAAATAAACACATTGTGTATGTGTGTTTCCTTACGATTGCCACAGATGCGGAGAGTATACTCAATGGTTCACTGGTCCAGTGTTGATTTATTTGTCACATGTGTGACTGTCCAGTGAAATTCCTTTTGCATATTTACACATGCGGACGCCGCCATGGTTTGGCGGCATTTCCAATGTCCGGTCAGCCCGCACGCTTGGTCTACTGGATCGGCTCCTGATCCAGGTAAACCCCAGGCTCCTGTAGAGTCTTCCTTCCTCACCCCAGGCTGGTTCAGCCCATGAATCGACGTCCCTCTCCTCTCCTCGCCCGGCCATCTTTGTATCCTGGGGGCGTGCCCTGCAGCCGACCTTGATGGCGTTGGCGGCATTACCCCAGTTCACCCTTGCTCCTCTCGTCCAATGTCTCCAGCGGCTCCCTCCTCATCAGTTCTTTGGACTTCGGAGACCAGCAGCGTTCATCCCCAGCGGCTTCCCTCAAGCATTGGCGTCCTGCGGGCAGGTGCCCAGATTGGATTGTATTGGATTGGATTCAATTTTATTGTCATTGCACTTTTCAGTGCAACAAAATGGTTTAGCCAGCAGTCAATACATAGAATAAATAACAAAACACACACTCAACACAGTTTAAAGTCCCAAAGTCCTTGTCTCTTCCCTCCTTGCTCTCCCTCTGCGTTGAGGTGATCCAGGCCTCCGATGTTGTGATCCTGGCAGGTGATGGTAAGCAAGTCCCGCGGCTGAATCCGAGCTCCGCAAACGGGCCGGTTCAAACTCCGCGGCCCGGGGCGGTCGAAGCTGCCGAAGCTGCCGCCCTCCAGATCCGTGGTCCGCCAAGCATTCCGGTCCTCCGAACCCGATATGGGATTCACCGTGTCTGAGATAATTCACCTATCAATTATAGGGCCACCAGCACATCTCATATCATGTAACATGTACAGACAGGATCAGTGTCACATCAATGAAAGATACTGTTAGATTACTTAGCATCCCACAAGGTCTAATGAACCGCGTCAGGAGTGTGGAGACTCAGCTGTGATGAATGGGGATGATCAAGCACAGGGTTTGTCTTTCTTGGGAGATTGACTCCCTTGTTAAACACACACAGAACATAGCACAGCACAAGGAAATACTCTCTGGCCACAGTGTTTGTGTCAAATATGAAGCCAAGTTAAACTGATCTCATCTGCCTGTGTCATGATCCATAGCCCTCCATTCCCTGCATTTCCATCTAAAAACCTCATAAAGGCCACTGTGTCTCTGCCTCCACCACCACCCCTGGCAATGCGATCCAGACCCACACCACCCTCTGTGAAAAAAATCCTGCCCCCCACATCCCCACATTCACTCTATCAGTTCCCCTCTATAACATCACCCCTTAAGCCTCCGGCACTGCAAAGAATAAAGTTCTATCCTGCAAGGCAAGGGCGTCACAGTGGCGCATCAGTAGAGTTGCTGCCTTACAGCGCCCGAGACCCGTGTTCGATCCTGACCACGGGTGTTGTCTGTTTGGAGTTGTCCCCGTGACCTGCGTGGGTTTTCTCCGAGATCTTCGGTTTCCTCCCACACTCCAAAGGCATGCAGGTTTATAGGTTAATTGGCTTGGTGTAAATATAAAATTGTCCCCAATGTGTATTGGATAGTGTGGGCCGAAGGACCTGTTTCTATGCTGTATCTAAACTAAACTAAACTAAACTAAACTAAACTAAACTAAACTAAACTAAACTAAACTAAACTAAACTAAACAACTGAACATCAAATTCTCCCAATTTTGTTAGCCCTTGCTGTCTCCTCCCCTTCCTCAGCCCTCGGGCTGTCTCCTCCCATCCCCCAGCCCTCGGGCTCCTCCTCCTCCTTTTTCCTTCCTTCTCCCCGCCACCCCCTATCAGTCTGAAGAAGGGTATTGGCCCGAAACGTTACCTATTTCCTTCGCTCCATAGATGTTGCTGCACCCACTGAGTTTCTCCAGCATTTTTGTGTACCTTAAACTAAACTAAGTGTCCTTTGTCTCTCATCATGTCCAGTCTTCGGTTACAATTCCATAGTTTCTTTGTTTTGTTAGTTATGATGTGTTTAGTTTTTAGTTTAGAGATACAGCGCGGAAACAGGCCCTTCGGCCCACTGGGTCCGCGCCAACCAGTGTTCCCCGCGCATTAATACTATTCTACACTCACTAGGGACAATTTTTACATTTACCAAGCCAATTAACCTATAAACCTGCATGTCTTTGGAGTGTGGGAGGAAACCGAAGATCTCGGAGAAAACCCACGCAGGTCACGGGGAGAACGTACAAACTCCGTACAGACAGCACCCATAGTCGGGATCGAACCCGGGTCTCCGGTGCTGCATTTGCTGTAAAGCAGCAACTCTACCGCTGCGCCACGGTCTGCAGGTATTTGAATGCTTTGTTCTGATGCTGCATAACTGATGTGCTTGAATAAAATGCTACAACTGGACTTGTTGAGTCAAGTCAAATCATTGAGACTTCAGTGATCTTACAGGAGGTAAGGGCCACTGTGTTGAAGCTTTATGCTGCCATCTTCGCCATGTAATCAGCTGCAATGCGACCCATTTCACCCTCCGAGCTCTCTTCCTTGAAAGCATGTGCACTACTATGAACTCTAACTCATCATTGTTTCAAATCAATTACAAATTAATCCCTTTAAATACCATGCATTTTTAACTCATATTGACATCAATTACCTGGACTGCCATTCCGCACAATCTTGTCTAAGTGGTGCCTTGCTCTCATATTTAATGAGCCACATTTGTTAGTTTATCCAGTCACAATTTTACATTTGTTTTGGTTTGGAAATCCATTCATAAACTCTGCTGCTGCAGTAGTGAGTTTACATACCACAGTCTTTACTGCAACACTCTACTGCTTTTTTTTTAAATTGCTGTTTTTTTCCCTTTTTCCTTCCGCCCACAATATTTAATATGTAAAAGAATATGTGATTCTGTTCCATTCTGTTTGTAGTTTGTTTGGGTGTTTGTTTGTTTGTCCTTTTGCACAAAGTCCGCGAGCATTGCTACTTTTCATTTCACTGCACATCTCGTATCTGTATGTGACGAATAAACTTGACTTGACTTGACTTGACATCAGTCCAAGTATAGTCTGAGGGTCACCAAAGAGGTGGATAGTAGTTCATTACTGACCACTACCACAACCAGAGCGCAGTGCTGAATTGAACTATTATCTATCTCATTGGCGAAACTCGGACTATCTTTGATCGGACTTTGCTGGCTATACCTTGCACTAAACATGATTCCCTTATCATGTATCTATTCTCTGTAAATGGCTCGATTAAAATCATGTATTGTCTTTCCGCTGACTGGATAACACGCAACAAAAAGCTTTTCACTGCACCTCGGTACACGTGACAATAAACTAGGAAGCTCAATACACCTGTTGTACACCCACCAGCAGACTGTCATGGGTGAACATGAAGGCCTTCAGGGGATTACATCGCACTGCAACGTACATGGTTATTTCTTCTCCCTATTGTTTCCCTGCAGGTCGTTAAGCTGCAACGAAATGCAGTGAAAATTTAGAAGGATTTCGTCAGGACACGAGGGCCTGTTGCTATAAGGGGACGTTTGTGCAGCTTAATTTAGAGATACAGCGCGGCGGAAACAGGTCCTTCGGCCCACTAAGTCCGCACCGACCAACAATCCCCACACAGACAGCACCGTAGTCAGGATCGAACGGGGTCTCTGGCGCTGTAAGGCAGAAGCTCTACCGCTGCAGCACCGTGCCGCCCTTTTACAAAACAGACACAGAATACACTGGGGGGAAACACGCTTCCTCATCTATATAAGGTGATTGATGCCCCTTGAATACAGCTATCCAGGATGAGAGCTGCTGGGATTACATTGATGTGTAGCTGGCTGGATCCTCACTGTACTTCACTGAGACACAGCTTTTGCAGTCCCCCCGTCTTATCACAAACAACAACCCTGGCAGTCTTACACATTGCAACGTGCTAGCTCCCACACCTATCTTATTTCTTAATCATTCTAGACGTTAAATTCTCAGGCTGAACCAGCATTCAGTTGCCTTTCCCTAATTTCCCTTGAGAAGGTGATGGTGAGCTATTTTCTTGAACCTAGACGTGTGGGTATCCCACAAAGTTGACAGGGAACTTCCTGGACCTTGACCCAGTGATGGTGAGGAAACAGTGATATACTTCCAAGTTGGGAGGGTGTGTGCCTTGGAGGCAATGTCTAGCATCCCATGCTTTTCCTTCCAGAATGTGGAGGTCATGAGTTTGGAAGTCCCAAGAATAGGGTTAGGAGGAAGAGATAGATCAGCCATGATTGAATGGCAGAGTAGACGTGATGGGCCGAATTCTACTCCCATCACTTATGCATATACTCAAAGCTCAACAGCAGCCCCAGATTGATGACCTTATGATCGTAAGTCTTGTGGACTTGTGGTAATGCATCCTTTATGGTGCATACTGTTGCTGCTACATGTTGGTGGTGGAGTGAGTGAATTGTCATAGCTCAAGTGATCTGCTGTGCCCTGTGTGATGTTGAGATTCCGATCTGCTGTTGGAGCTGCACTCATTCACACAAGTGGGGAGTATTTCATCCCACTCCTGGCTTGAGCCTTGTCGATGGTGGACCGGCTTGGCGGGTTTAGAAAGTGAGTTACTTGCTGCAGGTTTCCGAGACTTTGACCTCTTGTACATGGCTACTCCTGTTCAGATTCTGGTCAATGGCAACCCCCATGATATTGGTAGTGGGTGATTCAATGACTGTAAATCCACCACCACGCACGAGAAGCACAAGAAGCGCAAGACAGACACCATTGTATGCAGGGGCGGAAAACCCGGGGGGGCCAGAGGGGACCCCCCCCCCCCCCATGTTTTGAGAGGTGGGGGACATCCCCCCCCCAAATTTTTGTGATCCCAATTTTAATATCTTCGCTTTCCACGAGGCAGTGGGGGTGAAAATTGATGAGCGAGGGCGCAATGATTGGAGGAGGGAGACGTGGCACAGACCTGCGCCTCATCCGCAGGCAGGGTCGATCCTGGCCGGGTCTCCGGCGCTGTCCGATTGCCCCCCCCCCCCCCCCACACCCGGTGGCCAGAGAGGTCGTGAGTCAGATGCGAGCTGTGTCCCCAGGCCCCACCAGCCAGTGCAGAGAAACAGCGCTAAACCCAGCTCAACTCTGCCTGTCCCACCAGGTTAACCTGCCTGGGCTTGCGGGAAATATGGCCAACATGGAGAAGCAGCACTGGGGTCCCGTCAGTCCAGACAGGGCGTAGTTAACCAGGTGAGACAGCAGAATTGAGCTGCATTTAGCGCTAGATTGAGCCTCCGAAGCCTCGCGCATGTGTGTGAGAGTGGGCGCAGGCGCGCGTGGCACCCAAAAAATAGTGTCACCCCGTCCCCTCCATGTTTTGATAGCGAGTTCCGCTCTTGATTGTATGCAGAGGTCGAGAAGTGTGTTCAGCTCTGGCTGGACAACTTCTAATCTTGTGCGTGGACTCAACAAGAAGGAGAATTACTGTAATGTCATTGAATGGCAGGAAATAATAGCTAGGTGTAGGTTGTGGTTCAGGGTAGGTTCAGTGTAGGTTTAGTTTTGGTTTTGATTTAGTTTAGTTTAGTTTCGTTTCGTTTTGTAACACGTTATGAGGAATAGTGAAGAGCTTTTTTGGTGCGTTATATCCAGTCAGCGGAAAAAAGACTATGCTATGATTATAATCAAGCCATCCCACAGTGTACAGATACAGGGTAAAGGAAATACAGTTCGGTTTAGTTTAGTTTGGTTTAGTTTCTTTCTTTGAGTGGTGTCATGTCTACTGAGGTATATGGAAGTGAGGAACTTTTTTGTTGTGCATTCTAACCAGTCAGTAGATAGGACTATACTTTAGAAATGATTATATTTCAAGCCGCTCACAGTGTGGAGATACAGGATAAAGGGAACAGTGTTTTGTGCAAGAACAAGTCCAGTAAAGTCTGAATAAAGATAGTCCCGAGAGTCTCCAATGAGGTAGATGGGAGGCCAGGGCCGCTCTCTAGTTGGTGTTAGGATGGCTCAGCTGCCTGATAACAGCTGGGAAGAAATCTCCATTGCCTGCCACTTGTTAAAGAGCTGGTAGACGCAAAATGCTGGAGTAACTCAGCGGGGACACGCAGCAAATCTGAGAGAGAATGGGAAGCTGGTGGGAGAGAAGGAATGGAGATGAGGTTTCGGGTCGAGACCCTTCTTCAGGACTGATGTCAGGGTAGTGCGGGCAGGGATATACAACGGCATATGTTTCTTGTCATCTATCAGCCCAGGCCGGGATCATGTCCAGGCCTTGCTGTATTTTGCTGTGGATTGCTTCATCATCTGAGCATTCACAAATGGTGCTGAACATGGAGCAATCATCGACGAAACACTCCTACTACCTCTGACCTATGGCCTCCTACATTGAAACAATGAGGCCAAAAAAATCAGCTCGAGGAGCCGTGTGTCAAACTCTGCTGGGACAAGCTTTAGAATTCTCCACTTGCTTTTTGTGATCTGAAAAAAAAAGCCCAGTTCAGCTGTGATTTGTCTTTTTGTCTTTCTCCACTGGTGTGGGGGCCTGACCTGCTGGCCATGTTACATAGTTCTTCTACATTTTACAATATTCATGTTCTTTTGTTATGTCCTGTTCTTCGCACAAACTGCCCTCATTGCATAGATACATTCTCTCTCTCTCGCTAACTTCCTCATTAAATCATCCAGCTGATGATCTCATTTAAAGTATATCCCCCTTGAAACCTGGACTAGCCATAGAGATATATTCTTCTCGTTTTATCCACCCCACCCCATCCTCTCTGTCTGCAACTGGAATATAACTTATTTTGTCCTCCACAGGCGGCTGCCTGATGTGCGGAGTATTTCAATCAGTCTTTCTTCTTATTCCAATTTCCCTGTATCCTTGGACTTTAGACTTTAGAGATACAGTGCGAAAAACCACGAGTCTGCATCAACCAGCAAATCACCCAGTATGCTAACCATATCAGACACATTAGGGACAATTACAATTTTACCGAAGCCCATTAATCGACAAACCTTCAGGATAAGAGAACTCAAGGTAAGGAAACCGCTCGGAGGTAGTGATCAATAATATGATTAGTTTAATCTGCAATTGAAAAGGAGAGGTTTTAAATCGACTAGTGTCAGTGATGCAGTTGAACAATGGGGACTATGAAGGCATGAAAGGGGAGCTGGCCAAGGTAGAATGGAAAGGGATCCTAGCAGGAATGGACGTGGAACAGCAATGGCAGGAATTTCTGGGGGGCATAATCCGTGAGACACAGGATCATTTCATTCCAAAAAGGAAGGCAGATTCTAAGGGGAGTAGGAGGCACCGTGGCTGACAAGGGAAGTTAGGGATAGAATAACACTAAAAGAAAAGATGTATAACACAGCAAAGAGTAGCCGGAAGCCAGAGGATTGGGAAACTTTCATAGGACAACAGAAGGAAGTAAAACGGGCAATAAGGGCTGAAAAGATGAACGTACGAGGGGAAGCTGGCCAGAATGTAAAGAAGGACAGTAAAAGCTTCTTCAGATATGTTAAGGGCAAAAAGAGTAGCAAAGTCAAATGTGGGTCCCTTGAAGGCAGACACGGGGTGAAATTATTATGGCAACAAGGAAATGGCAGAAAAGTTGAATAGATACCAGATCTGTTTACACTAAGGAAGACACAAACAATCTCCCAGATGTACTGGAGGACGCCGGATCTAAGGGGGTAGAGGAACTGAAATAAAGTTTCATTAGGCGAGAAATAGTATTCGGTAGGCTAATGGGACTGAAGGATGATAAATCCCCTGGGCCTGATGGTCTGCATCCCAGGGTCCTCAGGGAGGTGGCTCTAGAAAAAGTGATCGTATTGTGATCATTTTCCAATGTTCAATAAATTCAGGATCAGTTCCTGTGGATTGAGGATAGCTACTGTTATCCCACTTTTCAAGAAGAAAGGAGCAAGAGAGAAAATGGGGAATTACAGACCAGTTAGCCTGAAACCTTTTGGTGTGGTGGGAAGATGCTGGAGTTAATTATTAAAGAGCATTTGGTAGCAGTAAATGGAGCATTGGATAGCAGTAAAAGGATAGCCAAAGTCAACATGGATTTTATATTTTACCAATGCATTTTAAGCACTCTCATATTGTGATGAGCTGAAAAATTGGAATCTGTAAGCAGTCTATTTTAACCTAGTGTTACTTGCCTGAACAATGGATGATATATACACTTAAATGCACTTGTTTTTTTTCAGTTTTCAGTGTGTGGAGAGAATTGCGTGACTAAATTTTCTGGAATTTTTGGCCGAATGTGACAATGATAAAATGAGATATGAAGGGGGTGCCGTGGTGGATGTGTGTATGCTAGACTTTCAGGAAAAGCCCTTTGCTAAGGTTCCCCCACGGGGACTGGTTGAAAGAAAATTAGAGCACATGGTATTGGGGGGTAGGGTGTTGGACATGGATAGAAAATGTGGGAAGTCAATTTCCATATGCAGCGCTATTTACCTCCGATCTCTGGGCGCTTGCGAGGGATTGTCCCACTGTCAAAACCCTTTTTAATCAGGGTAGAACAAGGCCTCGGACTATCTTGATTCCCGAGTACCTATGACTAGCATCACGGATTTTTTCAATTTTTTTAGACCCCAACCTACGGACCACCTACGACATTTGTCAAGACCATGCTGCGAGAGTGATCGTGCAAGCGGTAAAATTCGGCAGAGGTCGTGAATTAGGTCGTTGAAGGTGGTACAGGCACTTAAGGCAGCCGCTCACCATTGCACCACTGTGCTGCCAGGACGAATCTGCGTTTTTGTTGATTTTACTCACCCCACAAACAGTCTTACCATAAGGTTTCACCCATAATAACCCGGCTCATGTCAATGCTGCTGTAAAATAAACGCACACATAACAGTTTCACCAAGGGACTTATCCTAAAACAATCTAAACAATCCCATTCAAAAACCAGAGGCGCTCTGGACTAGCTGTACCCAAAACACACCTACACACACCACAAACTAGGCCCAACTAATTCTTAAATGAACAGAGTGCAACCTATAACATTATGGCGTAGGTTAGTTTACTTTAGAGATACCCGCAAGCAAAACAGGCCCGTAGACCTACAGAGTCCACGCCGACCCGCGATCCCTGCACATTAACACGTTCCCACACCACATCTAGGGCCCAATTTTACATTTTACCTCACGCCAATTAACCTACAAACCTGAGGTCTTTGGAGATTGCGCATGAGTGAAATCAAACGTTCTTGGAGAAACACCAAGACGGGGGATTGTATGAACACTCCAGAACATTACGTTGTGTTTTACTGTGACGGGTCTATCTCATTTTAAAACTCCAGATTCTGTTAGGTTTAGAATGTAGAGCTGCAGCATGGAGGAAACAGGCCCTTCGGCACACCGAGTACACAAGACCAATGATAAACCATTCACCAGTAGGTCGAGGCTTATCCTCTTTCATCCACTAGCTACACACATCGGGGGCAATTGAAAGAAGAGATAATTAAACTGCATGTTTTGGGGATAGTGGGGGGAAAACAAAACAACCCAGAGGAATAACACCCCATGATCAGACAGGGAGAACGTGCAACATCTAACACACAGTACCCGATGGTTTGAGGCGGTAGAGTTGCTGCATTGAAGCTGCCAGAAACGGGTCAATCCTGACTACGGGTGCTGTCGTGTGGAGTTGTAAGTTCCTCCCGCGTGACCCTGCCGTTGTGGGTGTTTTTTTGTTTTTTTGGGGTTTTGTTTTTTTTTGTTTCATGATTACGGGCTCCGGTTCCACCCACACTCCAATCTGAGGAGGCGCTCTGACACGGGTGGGGAAACGAGGGATAAGACTGCCAGGCCCCGATGGCATTCTCGGGGTCGTGATACGCAGATAGCGTCCGGTGCTAACTCAATATTTAAACCTCTCCCTGGAAAAGGCCAGAGTCACTGACTGCTTCAAAAAAATCAATAATCGTACCGGGTGCCTAAAAATGCCTCCCCAGCGTGTCTGAGTGACTACCGTCGGTGGCCCTCACCTCCAGGAAATGCTTGTAGAGGCTTAGTCAAGAAACACATCTGCACCTTCCTCCCTCCTGTAACAGGGACCCGTTTAAAGACACGACTTTCTCCCGGTGCGACCTGACTAACGGCAGGTAGTCGTGGAACTTTGTAAGGTCGGGAGAAAATTCAAATATTTTTGAATTTCTCCGGAGGAGACTCAGCAAGAGAGACAGGTGGAGAGGCAAGAGGAGATGCAGAGATACCACTGCTGTGGTGGGCCTTGGAGCATGGAGGGGATTGTGATCAAGCGTGGATTTGAGATTGCCTCCCCAGTAGCTGTTGCCTCCCCAATAAGCTCTCAGCAGACGACGATAACATAAGGCAAGATGGCAGAAGGTAAGGCCCATATCACTTCACCAGGGAAACAAGAGGGGGACTGACGCGGGTGTAGTGGCGTGGCACCCATGCAATGAGATTCTCTCTATGACAAATCCAAGAGGATTATAGAAAAGGGAGAGAAAGCGCACCTGCTGGAGGACGAGGCTGCGGAGTATCCGGGTGCTCATGTGAGTATCTATAACAATATATTCGTTTATGTATCAGGAGAAACAATTGATGTTTATCACTCATGATTTAAAACAGTAGGAATGCTACAGATGTAAAAGTGTGTCTTTTTGCAGTTACAATTTAAGTTATCTTATACAGTCCTGTCCGTTACCTGCAAGCTCGCAATGTTAAACGCCAGTGGCTGACAAGACAGCTTTTAACACCCTCTTGTTGAAGTAGGAAAGCATGTTCTGCAGTGGCAGTCTTCTTCAGCAGAGGTCCCAAATATTCTTTAAGAATTAAAGAGACTCGGGTGAAAAATTCTGACAAAGTTTTTGAACAGGGAATGCACCTTTTATCCTCTTCGCCCAGCACATTAAGCAGTTTGCTCGTTAATAGACCCAGTTTCAGCCTTCAAAAAAAACACGATAGTCCCCACCAGACTGGACGAAGAAGCGTGCTGAATCTCAGGGCGCAACACCCCCCGTGGGCCGTGGCCTCTGGGACTTTCTCACCGCCATGGCCCCAGGGTAGTCAAGAGGGGAGGGAATACAATTTTTTTTCGAAGTCTCCTCACCCTGGCAAAGGACCCCCCAGGGTTGCGGTCCTCAGCCCCTATTGTACATCCATGTACAAACATGACTGTGTGGCATGGTTCAGCTCCAAACTCAAATAATAAAGTTTGTCTGAGGACACTGGTGGTGGGCTGATCTCAGACAACGATGAGAAGGCCTATCGGGGAGGAGGTGGCTGATCTGGCACATCGGTGTCAGGACAACAGCCTCTCTTGAACATCAAAAAAAACTAAGGAGCTGATCGTTGGACTTTAGGAGGGACACATATCCGAGGACTTACACACCATTGAGGATAAAATGGGGATAACTGTGGATAGCGGTTAGGGTGAATGTTTTAAATACTGGGAGTCCAAAGCTCGGAGGATACTGACAATGATATAATACGACGCAGCACCCGTGAGTAAGGCAAGGCAGCCCTTTACCACCTCACGGAATTGATGACATTCTCAGAGTGTATCGGAGTGATCCTCCAGGGCTTACTACTCAGCGGCGTGGAAAGCATATTGTCTGAAATATCACGATTGTGGTTTGGGAATTGCTCTGCCCAGGCAAGAAGGCTTGCAGAGGTAGTGTGTTAGACTCCGAATGCACTCTGGGAACTTCACTCGCCCTCTCTGGCAGGAATATACATCAGAAGGTGCAACTA